>NC_086326.1:32320678-32622269 GCF_036172605.1 Pelobates fuscus
GCCAGCAGACATGAGTACTGCATCCACTATATGCACGCAGCAGGGATCAGTCCTACATAAGTGGACACTCCATGCATAATCCTCCATCAAAGGTACCTGTAAAACTTTATTCCACCTGCCAGTGCTATGTAATAGTATTGATTTCAGCAGTGAACATTCCATACATAATCTCCCAGAAAAGGACTTGGAGAACTTTATTTCACAGGAAACTTATTTTATAAAGTACAGATCAGGCTGCCAGTTCATGAACTGGCTAAAACAAAACGGCCGACGTGAATCTCGTGAGAGCCGCGAGATTCAAGATGACCGCCGTCCGCGCTCAAATGCGCCGCGTGGCCCGAGATCGCTAAAGCGATCGCTGCCCGCCGGTGCAGTACTGAGTCCCCCCGGTACCCCCAACCCCCAGAGACCTGCCCTAAAGTCCTGGCACCAGAGCAAACCAAACGCGATCGCGGCAAAAAGCTGCGATCCGCGCGAGACTAAAGCAGAGAATGTGATAGAACAAAGTGCCAGCAGAGACAAGTCTAATATAAAACGTAAAAGCAACAGCAAATAACAGGGTAGAAAAGACAAAGCTAATCCCCATAATGTAAAAGGAACTTAGCAAATATCAGGTTAGACAGACAAAGCTAATACCAAATGTAGAAGGAACTTAGCAATTATCAGGGTAGAAAAACAAATCTAATACCAAAATGTAAAAGCAACTTAGCAAATTATCAGGGGAGAGAAGGGAGAGGGTAGCAGGGGACAAATACCACACCATAAACATTCAAATATAATGATAAATGTAGTATAAATTAAAAACAGTTTGGAGCAAAATACTCTGACCTGTGCCTTGGCTGGTAAGCAGCAAAGAAAGAGGAAGTCATGTGTCTGTCAGGGCTTTATATATGGATGTGATGCCTGTTACTGGTTGGTTTAAAGTTTTTTTCTGATTGACTTATGCTGCTGGACAGGGCCGGCCTTAGGGGTGTGCGAGCTGTGCGGCCGCACAGGGCGCCATGGAGCAGGGGGCGCCGTGCGGGATTTAAAATTTTTTTTTTTTTTTTTTTTTTTTTTACATTTGCAGCGGGGGCGGAGCTTACCGTGCGGCGGGGGCGGAGCTAAAAGCGCCGGAAAACTGCTGCAGGGGAAGCAGGAAGGAGTCCCTGCTTCCCCACCAAACAGTCACCAGGAGCTGCACTGCCTCCACAATGAACTCCACAGTTAACTGTGGGATTGTCAGGTGAGCGTGACTCTCTGCCTGTGTGTATTATTGTCTGTGTGTGTGTGTGTATGACTGTCTGCCTCTGTGTGTCTGTGTGTATGACTGTCTGCCTGTGTGTATTACTGCCTCTGTGTGTCTGTGTGTATGGCTGTCTGCCTCTGTGTGTGTATTACTGCCTCTGTGTGTGTGTGTATGACTGTCTGCCTCTGTGTGTGTCTGTGTGTATGACTGTGTGTGTCTGTGTGTATTACTGTCTGCCTCTGTGTGTATTACTGTCTGTGTCTGTGTGTATGACTGACTGTCTGCCTGTGTGTGTCTGTGTGTGTGTGTATATGACTGTCTGCCACTGTGTGTATTACTGTCTGCCTCTGTGTGTGTGTCTGTGTGTATGACTGTCTGCCTGTGTGTGTATGACTGTCTGCCACTGTGTGTCTGTGTGTATTACTGTCTGCCTCTGTGTGTGTGTCTGTGTGTATTACTGTCTGCCTCTGTGTGTGTGATTGTGTGTATGACTGCTTCTGTGTGTATGACTGCTTCTGTGTGTATGGCTGTCTGCCTCTGTGTGTATGGCTGTCTACCTCTGTGTGTCTGTGTGTATTACTGTCTGTGTCTGTGTGTATGACTGACTGTCTGCCTGTGTGTGTCTGTGTGTGTTTGTGAGACTGTCTGCCTTTGTGTGTCTGTGTGTGTGGATGTCTTCCTGTGTGTGTGTATGGCCGTCTGACTCTGTGTGTGTGTGTGTGTGTCACATACAACCAATACACGCATATCATACACTGTTAATACACCCATTACAAATATCACACATAGCATACATATCACACACAGTCATCACACCTACTATCACATACACAGACAACACAAACATTAGAGCATACATGGATGACGGGGGGGGGGGCGCTGTGAAGATTTTTCGCACAGGGCGTCTAAATGCCTAAGGCCGGCCCTGCTGCTGGAGGCGTTTTAAGTAATTATTTACATTTTTATCTTTATTGACTTCAGTGTCCTCTGGCAGAGATGTTCCTTGCCTTTTCCATTTAAAAAAAATTGTGTTTTGGTGCTGCTTTTTCGTGCAATTTGTTAACATCCAGACTCGGTGATTCTAGCTAATGAATCAAAAATGGCCGATCGGCATCTTCCTGCTTACACTGAGCATGTGCAAACTGCCTTAAAGGGCCAGAGTGACATTTAAGGTAGTTCACTGAAAAAGTTTTTTAAGGTAGTTCTTACTTCTGGATGGCTTGTTTGGTGAATTTGTTGCTGCTAAATGTTGGTTTTAACCCTGTTCTTTATCATAAAGGTAAGGGAATTACTATAATTCAATATTATAGGTTTTTAATACGTTTTGTTTTGCTGGTATATGTTTGTAATTAATTCAATTGCTTAGTAACCTTTTGGTGACTATGGCTTCCTCTTCCTCCACCTCTAGAATCAGATATAGAAGTATAAGGTGAGCTTTTTATCTATATTATAAAAGAGTGCCTAATAAATATACCTGTGTATAGGTGGCCCATATATATATATATATATATATACAATCCAAAGATGCTTGCACTCCTGGTAAAGATACTAATATTGCCCGGTGCTGATCCAGCACAATGATGTAGAAATTCCAATAAATGGATAGCACTCCAGGGTCTTTCAGATGAAAATAATATTTTCAGCCATGTCTGTCATCCTGAAGAAGGCTCCAGAGGAGAGCTGAAACGTTGATGTATTTTTTTCTATTTTTAACATGAATTAAAAGTTAAATTTTATTTTCATCTTAAAGACCCTGGAGTGCTATCCATTTATTGGAATATATATATATATATACACACAATCCTACCTATACATGTCTGTATATATATTGCAGCCTGAGAGATAAAGTTCCAAGAATAACAGAAAATCCAGGAAATGTCATGCCTGCCCATCTGATGCAATTGAAGGGGAAGATTTATGCAGACACTGCTTTTAATCATTGCAGATAAAGGAGTATCTATATCTGCAGAAGCCATTAACCCAAATCTGGCTGAGGTAATTCTAAGGCTGTGGCTCCTGGGATTAAAAAGACGACTTGCAAGATTCATTCCTCTAAAAAACCTAAAAGAGCAACAGAAGATTCCTCAGGTTCTATGTCAAAGGTTCAGATCCCAGATGGCTCTAACTCATCAGAGGATGAAGAAATCATTGATTACCCTTCTAACCTACACGGTTAAGTGGTTGATTCACTCATTTATCTAATTAGATACACTCTAAGGATCCAAGAGGATTGTGGAGAAGCTAAGGACTCGGATATATACTTTGAGGACCTGCACAGGATAATTACTTTCCCTATATACTCCACCATTAAATATCTGAGAGAATCAGAATGGGGAGGAGACACGTTTTTCAACCCAAGGGATCAATATATTATTTCCATTCCAATTATCAGACATAGAATTCTGGAAAATTGGGGGTATGGCACAGTGGTAGAGCATGTGACTGCAGATCAAGAGGTCTCAAGTTCAAATTATGATGCCCCCCGTGAAAAAGGAAAAACATGAATTCTAAGTTTCCTTCAAATCCTTTACTTGGGTGCCATTGATTCTACTATTTTAAAAACACCACACTGAAAGTGGATGCAGCCACAAAAAAAGTGGCAAAAATTACTGTTTTACCAATAGACAGTACAGCATTTTTGAGGAAACTAACGGAAAAGCGGTTGGATGCTAACCTGGTCAATACTTACTCATTAGGGGCAGCAATGCATCCTGCAGTGGCCTTAACATTGTTGTCAAGGGCTCTAAGTGTCTGGATTGCTATGCTTAGTAAAGACATCTCTAAAGGCACTAACAGAGATACTTTACTGGAAATTTTAAAGGATTTAAATTTGCTTCAGATTTCATCAGAAGCATTTGTAGAACTTAAGAAGCTTATATCCAAAGCTATGGGCCAATCCGTTTCAGCCAAGAGAGTCCTTTGGTTGAGAACATGGAGTGCAGATAATTTATCAAAACTTACCTATGCCTACTTCCTTTTCAGGCAAACCTATTTGGAAAACCCTTAGATGATGCTACCCAAGACAGAAGAATAAAGCAATTTCCTAGCGGTTGGAGCAGAAGATACAAAGAACAAAATTCCTTTTGAGGCTCCAGATCTTATAGCCTGGTAGAGAATATTCTAGAGTACCATGACGGAAATAAGGAATCGGAATATTTGATTATCTGGAAGATATACTGATTGTGAACAAATCAAAAGGAAGACTGATAAGAGATCCAGAGACCGTCATTCAGGACTTACAAGATTTTGGCTGTATTATGAACTTCAACACGTATCAACTGCAACCATCACAGGTAAAAATGTCCCCAACTATCGGTTTAGTGAGGTGGGCACACTGGAACCTGAGAAAAACACAAATAAATTTCTTAGAGCAGTTCAATCAATAATGGAAACAAAAGATCTGGAGCACAGAAGGAGTAAGAATGTCTCCTCAGTGGTGGATGAACGTAGAAAATATCAGGAAAGGCTTCACGCTGGGGGACCCGGATTTGGAATTAGTGACCACAGATGCCAGGGGAAAAGTTTGGTAAGCTCAATACATCTTCCAGGTCAACTGAACAATGTCGCCAACACTATGTACATCCAGGAGAATGGAAGTGGAGTTGGGATACGTTCAAGCATAAATGCGATCTTTGGGGAACACCGGATATAGATCTGATGGCGAACTATAGATACAAGCAAGTTCCCCTTGTTCTCTATACCATAATATTTGACCCAAGCGCAAAGGCCAAGATGCCCTAACACAGAGATGGAGTTTTTCGCTGGGATATGTATTCCCTCTCCTTCCATTAATCCAGATAACTTTTAAAAAGACTTGGAAGGAAAATGTAGGGGTGATAGCAATCACCAAGGAGGCCTTGGTTTCCACTGCTGTAAAGTCTGTTACAAGGAGTTTCTTGGGAACTGCCAATCAAGAGGAACTGATTATCACAGGGCCCAGTTCTCCGCAAAGATCCTGCAAGACTCTGTTTGATGGCTTAGAGATTGAAAAGAACTTTCTGAAAGCTAGAGGCTTATCAGATTATGTGGTGGAGACTATTCTCAAAGTTAGTAGTCACACTATGTCAAAAGTATACAATAGAAATTAGAAAGCTTATGTTGATCTTGGGAAAGTTTCTGAAACTCTTAATCTTCCTTATTTGTTGGAGGTTTTACAAAATGGTGTGAATGGAGGTTTGAGCCTTAGTACTCAAAGTACAATTATCTGTATTTTGTTTTAGTTTTTTCCCCGGCTACCCTACAATTAAACATTTTAATGAAGGAGTAATGAGAATTAGACTGTTTAAAAAACAAAACAAAAAAAAAAACGTCATCTCAACATGGGACTTACCTACAGTATTGCATAGTCTGACAGGCACACCCTTTGAGTCTATGGATTCTTCATCTTTAGGGGTCTAAACACTGAAACGTGTTTTCCTTGTGGCCATCACCTCAGCCAGAAGAGCTTCATAATTATAATATTTTTCATCGGATCATCCTATTACACAATTTGTTGGAGATAAGGTGGTTCTAAGGCTGGTTCCAATATTTATTCAAAAAGTTCATTTCCTAATTTCACCTGAACCAGGAGATTATCCTACCTTATTTCTTTGAAATCCCTTCTTCTGAAGAAGAATCCCTTCGGCATACTTTGGATGTGGTTAGGTATTTACGCATTTAACTTGATCATGCTAAAGAATGTGGTAAGTCAAGTAGATTTTATTGTACCTTTTTGGTTACCATAAAATTATATCTGCCTCAGTTTCTACCATCATGAGATGGATTACTTCTGTGATTCAGAAAGCTTACAGAGTCACTGGCAAACCATTGCTGGAAGGTGTCAACGCTCTAGGCCTCTTTGGCAAATACTTCTACAGATGAAGTTTGTTGGACTGTAGCTTGGTCATCTTTCAACACTTTTGTGAGGCACTATCGCCTAGACGTTTCAAGCAAATCTGCCTCCTCATTTGGGAGAAATGTCCTACTTCCTCAACTAATGTTTGAGTAAATTTGGTTTATCATTGGTATCGTATAACTTTTTGTTTTTGTTTTATTTCCCCACCCTTTACTTTTGCTGGTGAAGTCTCACAGGTGATGCTGACATGGATTGGCCAGGAAAATAGAAAATTGTTACAATACTTATCGTAATTTTCTTTCCCTGGCTATTATTCATGTCAGCATCAACGTACCCCGCCCATTTTTCTGGACTGACTTGGTTGCGAGACGGCTGATTCTGGGGAAGTGGATTCCTTATATACCCTCATTTTAAATTTAGATTCCTGTCCTATTAGCTGAGAGGGAGGAGCTAACCCACAAGTGATGCTGACATGGATAATAGCCAGGAAAAGAAAATTACGGCAAGTATTGTAACAATTTTCTGTATTATAAAAGTGACCATTTCTATTAAAATTTAAACTTTTTGTAAAATCAAAGAGGACAAAATCTTTACACGTTTTAGGGTCTGAAGCGTCCTTTTAATTTGTCTTATACCTACAGTAGATGAGGCAGGTGTATGTTTTACTGTCTAGAATGAAAACAGCATTATAATCTTTATGGGAGACATTTTGGCAGCTCACAATAGCAACAGCCATTTTGTCAAGGACTGACTTATTGCTTAATAATTGTGACAAGAATGGAATTAAACCCTATGTTGGATATTTTGGGGAATTTTTTTTTTCCAGTCTACTACCTGAGCTGCATGATTGCTGAGCTTATTGTACATTATATTAAAACAAGTTTTTTACATAGATTGCAAGCTCTCCTAGGTAGAAAGTAGTGTGTTTTTAAAAATAAAAAAAACAAAAAACAAGTTCTGCTAAATCTCTCAGATTAGAGTTGATCGTTTGATGTAAATCTAACTCTTATATCCTGGGTACTCCCCAGTTGACCACAGCTCTATAGATATTGTCCCGTAGCTATGTTTGGGACTCAGTGAGAATATCCCAGAGTAAACTGGATTTTTCTGAATTTATTCTAAGCCCTGTTTATTTGTTTTGCTCACTGTGTTAATAGCTGTATATGGTACATATGAATTTCTTTTTTTTTTTTTTAGATCATTGTGCTGCAGAAACAGAACAGTTATTGTGTAATGTGACAGAAAAGGCTTTTAACCTCAGATTACACCAGCAATATACTATTGCCGTATTGTGTTGTCATGTTCACCGTTCTATAAGAATCTTGTTTTTTCATGGCCCATTCTGAATGTCAGGCTCGTAGAAAGAAAAAGCTATCACAAATCTAGCAAAGTCTAGCATGAGTTTTTTGCAAATGTGGGGGTGGCGATCAATGCTGCTCACTTGTTCCTTCAATCTGCCTGCCATAATCTTGAGCTGGTCAGATAGGAGACTTTGGCCAGAGTTAACATCAGGATCTTTATTTGTGAGCTTGGACATATTAAAGTAACTGGAAACCCTATAAATGACATTTTAGGAAAGAGACCGAGAACAAAAATAAAGGGGTTTAGGCAAAATGCTCCAAATAGGTTATAAACAGGATGTAAGTATATAATAAGACAAACTAAAGATAAAAGTATAGGTTGAAATAGAAGGACAAATAAAACAGAACAGAATAATAAGGTTTCAGGATTACAGGAAACAAAGAAGTTTAGTGAATCAGCCCCCTGTTGGAAGGAGTACTGATCAAGTAGGAAAATAACACCTTGCAATATTACTTTGTAGCAAAGACCAGATTGGTGTTATGCAGGTTGGTATAATGCAGATAGTTGTGTGGATCAGGTTGGTATAAATAAGGTTGGCAAGATAAAGCAGGATAGTTGCGTAGTTCTGGCTGGTATTGAGCAGGTTTGGAAATAAAGCAGGATTGAAGAGTGGTTTAAGATGGTATGGAGCTGGTTGGTATTAAAAGGTTGATAATATTGATCAGGTTTGTTTTCAAATAGACAGGTAGCAAGAAGGTAAGTCCATAGGAACGATCACAGGAGCCAGGAACAGAAGGCTTTCTGGATGACCATCAACTTCCTTGTAAAGGCCCTGTTGTGAGTCTTTTGAAGAAATTGTAATTAATCCAGGCAGGTGAGGTTGATGAGGGTAAGTTTTAGAACTAGAGGCAAGGGAGGCCACTAGTGGTAAAACATTGTCAGTGCAGGAACTTTGTTTTAAAGAAACAGAATAAATAAAACAAAATTCTTGGTCGTCAGGAAAGGATCCTGACACTGTCTTTAGGTTTATCATTAAACGTTAATACATTTATAATAATGTGATGCTAAATTGTTAAAAAAAAGTCTATAAACCTATAATAAAGTATGATGCTCGAATAAAAATATATCACCATGGTAGATGATGCTTGATAAACTTACTTTCCTGCATAAAATGTTAATAAGCAGCTGGCCAAAGCAGCCTCAGCTGCCAAAACACGCAGGATATCAGGGGATTGGTATAAATATACTGCTTCCTGCATTTCAAGGATACTTCTCTAAATTCAAGATAAAATGAACAGATGAGAAGAGTACATCATTAGTAAGCCAATCTTTTCACACATTTATCAATTTGTGGTTATCATCCAAATGACAAATGTTCTAAATACTCTGTATGTGTATAAAAAAACAGCTTGTTTATGTGTAGAATTTTTCACATATTATGTTTTTTTGTTTTTGCCATGGGTTGGAATTTTATGATTTTATTTCAGTTAATGAGTTATTAAAACATATGTGTAATGGCCAATATGGTAGGATGAATTTAGTCTAGTATACGTGAACAGTATCATCAGTTCTATGTACAATCTAATAGAAACGTTAAAGAATGTTACCTTATGTGTATGTGTGTATGTATGTGTGTGTGTGTGTGTGTGTGTATGTATGTGTATGTGTATATATATATATATATATATATATATATATATATATATATATAAATATATATATATATATATATATATATATATATATATATATATATATATATATATACGTGTGTGTGTATATACGATTTGTCTTGTAAATGCTGGTTACTGATCAGTCTTTTAATGAATTATTGCCCCAATATATTTTTATTGGAGTAACAAAAGCCAAGACCAGGTCAAAATCCTAATTCTGGAATACGATTGCTAAAAAAAAAAACGACAAATAATTACTTACTCAGCCTGCAAGAGTAAATCATCTTTACTTAGCTGTCTTTAAAAACACGTCCAATTTTCAGTCATGGTTGCGCTTCGGAAAAAAAAAAAGAGCAATTAAAGAAGATAAGAAGGCCTTCACCACACACCAATATAGTAGCTTACGACTGTTTTCATTCCAGAGTGAAACACGTCAGTTTTTTTTCCTTCTATGTTACATAACCAGATGCTTGATCACATGCCACACTTTACATACAGATGTCAATTTTTTGTGTGAAGCTCAATACAAAATATGTTTTATGTTCCCATCACATTTGAAAGGTATTCATTGTTGAAATTACTTAACTCTGAAATATAGCAGGCAGGTGTCATTGAAACAGATATTTATATTTTATAATGCGATAGAATATGTTTGATTTTGTCTTTATAAAGTATAGCGATAACTACTAAAATAACAATTTAGTGATGAATATTCAATACATGGATTCAGAGATTCTTGTAGAACCATGGTGTCTACCTTAATATAATATACATTTCAACAGTGTTCTGGGCAAACTGCCAATGGATAAATAGACCAACCAAAGGAACGTGGTCCTGTTTTTATTAATAAAGATAATAGATGTTGTGTGGTACCGATGAGTTATTAATGTTAGTAAAGCGAAGGACTATACATCTGCAAGATGCAGAAGTGAAAGAATTCTACTGAATGAGATTAATCACTCATGTGAAAAATTTAGAGCAGGTGGCTACATTTTCTAACAAGCCTGTAGATAAATATTTGTTGCTGTAAATTTACCGAGTATGAATGAATTATAGAGTAATGGATGCTGTCGAACTTTAGCATAGATACAGTTTAGCAATAGATGTGTCTATCTATACAAGACCCCCCCACCCCCAAAAAAAGATATGACCAAAACTCAAAAGAGAAAACTATCTTAAGATAAAATATGGGAATGAAAGAAATGTACCGCAGTGAATCATGGATTTCTAGACTGTTCAGAGATTTATCAAAACAATAGCAAAGCACAAAACTGTTTTTAAATAAACACTATAAAACAATATGCCTCTACTTGTATTGAAAATTGGCTGAAGGATGAAATGCAAAGTGTTGTTGGAAATATAGTGTTGTTGGACCAGTTTTATATTATCACAGGTATGCTACACGATGTTACCCTTTCTTTTCACCTCATCTACTGGGTGTAATGTATTAATATACAATGGAAACCAACTTGGTCATGTTTGCACATCTTTCTATTCTATTTATAGGCTTCTAGTTATTTGTACTCTTAACGATATCTTGTAACAGTTTTTTTTTGTTTTTTTATTTGTGTGTGTGGTTACAGTTTGTTTCTCCTTTTTGTTAGCCATTTCCTGTACAATTCAGCAGATGAAACCTGATTTTACTCTCAGGCTCTCACATCAGAGAACGCTGCAGATTTCTCTCCATGTCTTGCTGTCTCCAGTAGAAACACCACAGAGAAACCACAGAGACATACTCTCAGTCCCATTAAGGCATCAACCAAGTCAGATACCTCTCTATGGTGTTTTCTGTCAACAGCAGCAGGGCAGCATGTCCTTCAACGAGATATCCTGCGCTCAGCATCTAGCAGAACAGAACATGTTTTATCTGCTAAGCTAAAACAGTAAGAATTACAGAATGGGAAAATGTAAATGCAAATGAAATAAATGCATTTTAATGGGAAGGAAAAATAAACATTATTTTTATCTCAAAACAAATGACAATTCTCAAATAAATGCTACAGGTTACTATTCACTAAGTAGTATATTGTTACATATTAAAAACAATTGGTATATGTTCACTCAAAATAAACTGTACTTTGAATTAACAATCTGTTAGCAAAATTCAAGCAAGAATAGCTAAAATGGGAATTTTTTCCAGCCTTGCATTAACATGGCTATTTTAGTCTAAATTTTATAATTAATGTTTTAGTTCATGATATTTCACTATCCAGTGAATAAATCTTTCCTTTAAGATTCTTTTATTTTTTATATTATATTTCTATTTATATAAAGGAAAACAATGCACCATAACAAATTCTAATGTGGAACACATTATTTAGAAAACGTATGCGTTTCTCTTAAACTGCCCAGACCTTACCCCCACAATATTAACTTTATTCCCAAAAAAATATATATCAGAATGCAAGTGTTTTTGTATCAACTAAAAATCTCGTGTGCTTTAATTATTTTAATACAGTATGCATATTAATTTCATTACAACAATTGTTCTTCAAGGGCAGATGCGTTTATGGAATAATATATTTATAATGTATTTCCTCATCGTCTACAAACCGAATGAAGGGATACGAATGATTAGTAAGTACATGGTAACCCTTGTCTTGCAATCCTTCAGTCAGGTTCACTATAATTTACACGAAAGGTAAGATATTATTTTCAGAACCAACTGTAGTCACGGCATGGAAAAATCTATGCAATTGCACAAAGACTTACTTCTTTGCTTTGATATCTTAATCTTAATCTTTGTCGCTGATAATATAAAAAGAAGTTTGGAATTAAATTTCCTACATCAATGCATTAATCGTATTGTAGACAAGGGATTTTCTACAGCAAAATTAAACTTTGCCTCTTCAAGACAAAAATGTGATTTCTTTTCAAAACACATACCCATAAAGACATCTTGGCCTCATCTCAAAATGTGTAAAAATGTGTTAGCAAAAGAAAAACAAAATTAAATTAAACATGTTAAGTCTCACTCATCTTTCCAATTGTTTTATAATTGGTTTTAAATTTGAAAAGAAATACATTTTTTTTCTGTTAGTATTCGTACCTTACAATCTACAGCATCTTTTGTAGATCAAACTTCATGGCTGAAATTTAGAGGAGTGAGTTAAAAGGGAGAATTATGAGAACAAGTACCCCAATAGCATGTAATGAGGAATTAGGGCTTTTCCACTAACACATAATTTTGGATTTATACAACTGTATCTCCAATCAAAACATACACATAGCAACAGCTATTGCTTAGTTTCCTTTCTATATGTTTAAAACATATAGCCTTAACAATATTGCATTGTCTAGATGCCCTAGGGCATACTTGAAAATAAGAGAACTCTCAGGGTATTATTCCTAATAAAATACCTTTTAAATAAATAAATATGCTCTAGCTGTTGGCTGTTAAACTGCCTTGAGTAATTTTTTTAAAACTGACTGTATGTCCCATCCATTATCTTAATGATGGGGAAACTGTCCTTTGTTATGACAGGTATTTGTGTTGCACTCTGAATACTATGATTGATGCAAGTTGCCCAGGAAAATATATTTTGCATACAGTTCCCATTAAATCCTTAAATTAGATTAGTGTGCTCCTCTATAAAATGATGATGAGCATGAGATGGTCCATTACGGCGGACTCAATCCATACCATAGTGCATGGATGACATAGATATAGTTCCAGTTGTGTATTTTGGAAAGAGGGTTAAAAAAATGCTGTGTATGTTCAATGTTTTTTTCAATTTTTTTTTTTTTTATGGTTTTTATGCTTTTATCTGATCTAGGCATTTTAAGATGGGCCTTCAAAAGTACATGTATTTGTCGGAAGCAAACAAAATACGTATTTTAAATATGAACTACTTTCTGAGGTTAGGCAATGAAGGGTTTAACGTTTGATACTAGTTCAGCATAGTTGACTGATTATGTTATTAATTGTTTACTTCAACTAAGAAACCTATGTTTTACTAAAACACTGTTTTGAGTAACCGTTAGTGGCCTGCAACCCCAAGAAAATAAAAGAAATAAAGAAAAATAGCCTGTGTTGCAGCTGCAAGGCCAAGCTTTTCCTTCAGTCTGATTTTTATCTCCAATGATGTCACTCCTCGTCACTGCCAGAGCAAAGGTTGGAGGATGGGCTGAGGCGAGGATAGAGGATGGAGAGAGGGGTGTGCTGCCATTGGTCGTCTGTCACCAGCATGCTTTGCATGCCGACAACAGATGTCAAATATGCACAGAATTAACAAGCCTGGAAATCACATTGATTTATGATACATATGCAAGCGACTTCCCAAATGTAGAATTATAAATGCCAACAAGGTCCTTCGTATAGATAAAAAAAGAAGAAAGAATGCAGACGTCACATAAAGTGCTACGTTTGTTATACTTTAAAGTCTGATGGGTTTACTGGGTATGTACCAAGCAGTGGCTGATATGTGAATTTTACTTTGTGGCATATGGACCATATTACAGAGGCAATATTTACCATTTAATGCAAATGGAAGTTTCCTGACCAACGTCTGCCACAATAAATTATTATTTATTTAACACCTTAAGGACACATGAGTGACATGAGATTCCCTTTTATTCCAGACGTTTGGTCCTTAAAGGGTTAAAGGGATTCTCCAGTGCCAGAAAAACATTAGTTTTCCTGGCACTGCAGGACCCTGTGGGCCCCATTCCCTCCCACCCCCCATCCCAAGTTGCTGCAGAGGTTAAATAGCGTGAGGATGTCCAGTGTCATATAACACACTTTTCATGTTCTAAGAGCACGGAAGTCCCTGTAGTGGCTGATAGACAGACACTAGAGGAGGACTTAACCCTGCAAGATAATTATCACAGTTTATGAAACCTGCAATAATTACACTTGCAGGGTCAAGGGTAGTGGGAGTTTGCACCCAGACCACTCCAATGGGCAGAAGTGGTCTGGGTGCCTGGAGTATCCCTTTAACTTACCAAGATAGTCCTCTAAACAGCTTTAGGCAATTGCAGAGCTACAGCTACTTTTACCAATAATGATAGAACATCATTGTATTTATATTGTCCAAAGTAACTTTAATGTCCTTCATCCAGCAGGAAAATATGTGGAAAGAGAAAAAAAAAACATGGCTAAGAAAGTGTAGCAAAATCAGATTATTTACAGTCTAGTACAATAAAGCTAAATCGTTTTTACTCCATAGGTCAGCTTAATTGCAGAATTACCAAGTGCCTTTTCTTTTCCCCCATAGAAACTCTTTATAATTGTCTATGCATTGAGCTTTTGAACTTTGTGGACCTCTGTCAAATCCTAAATCAGCTTCTTCTGAATTTAGTCTTGTATTTATTAACTATAATTGCCCAGAGTCTTATTTAGACAAGTGAGTTTTACACGTTGCGGATAATTTGCCTACCATGGGCAGCTCCTGTGTTTTTTTTTATAGCTTAGTGCTCAGTGCAAGGAATATGAAACAAGACCAGGGTCATTTCTTAGACAATTAAAGCTGAATATGTCATTCTGTTCATTTTGACAAGACCTTGCATTTTTTTTATGGCTGTATTTGCATTTACCCTCTAATATTCCAGATTTCTACAAAGTACCCTTGTAATTTCATTTTAGTCTACAATCCGCAGTTTTTTTTTTCTTTTTCTTCAAACAGCACATTGTAGTGATTGGAACAGTGGTAGACGACCTTCGGCACTCCATGTGTTGTGGACTACATCTCCATTAATGCTTTGCCAGCATTATGGCTGTGAGAGAACATCTGGAGTGCCGAAAATTACATATCACTGGATTAGAATATCAGATTGCAAAATTTAGACCAAAAGTGCTTCTTTAAATGTTTTCCCAACTTCGATATGGTCACAATTTTGCGCAACATTTGCCCAAATTGTGCAATTCAGTTTGAAATTAACAGTTCAATGAATAAACTCTCTTTGAATTTCTCTAAACAATGTTGCAACTTTTTTTTCTTATTTTTTTTTTTGTATTGTGGATATAATTATTCTAATGTATGAACCGGGAATATTTCTCAATATGGCGATGTTCAAAGAAAATGCAGGAATTTTCATGTATGACATTATTTTGTCCTTTTTGTAAATATTAACATAAAACTTAGTAAAACTAGTAAAACTAATAAGCAAATTTCCTTTCACTTGACTATTAAATGATGTGTAACTCATATGGATACAGTAAGCATTGTCTGTTTTTCATCATAAATACATCAATTGCCCCAAACAAAAGACAATTAAGAACCGCACCTTTATATCTGTTTTGCACACCCATGAGAAAAGAAGAGTATAACACTGAGTTGTTGACTGTCAGGGCTATTCATAAAAGTCCAAATATAATTAAAGGGTTTTTCCAAGAAGTCTATCCACTTTAATTTTTGAAGTGGCTATGGTGCCTGGAATCTGAATGTACAATAATCCCCTAAGAAACATTGCACCTGCAAAGATTAAACCCTAAATTGCTGGAGGTTTAACTCCAGCTCCAGCAGTGACATTAACCAGCTCTGAACAGGGCAAGTTCTGTGAAAAATTGGCATATGGCACCAACACGCACAGCATGTCATGACTGTCTGGCATGTGATGACCTCATGTCAAACAGCCAATACTGCTGCTCTATCATCCCCTCAGCCCCCATTCCTGACCTTCCTACTATATTCTAAAGGGGGGATTATTGTCAGCGAATAGCAGGCTCTGGGAGAACTTGTCCTCGGTGATGAAAAGGAAGGTGAGCTTAAGCCTTCATTTAAATTTGATCTTTGGCATTTGAGAAGGAGGCGCACCACCACAGATAGGGTTAGTACAACCCAGACCTGTGTTTTTGGAGCCAATGATGGAAATACATAAATAAAAAATGGAATCTTGGTTGATGGTGCGATGGCCATTTGTGATTAAACTCAAACAGAAGACACAATAAACCAAAATGATTGACACTTATTGGCAGTATTTTACATATAATCAAGTTTTAGTTCTTTCTGAGGAAGCACAAATAAAAAATAAACAAATTGTACGTATCGCCATTTTTATAAATATGTTCTAGGAGCTCAAAAAACACATTTGTACAGAATGTATTGTGGGATTAATAATAGAATGTCTGCCCATTAATGGACAATAGAACAAAATCCTCTGCATTGCTCCAGATACATCATAAGCCTTGAAAAGTTAATTTTTTGGTGGCCTCACAGAATGGACCTCACAAACACATAGGATTGATCCAAGGATTAACCCCTTAAGGACACATGACATGTGTGACATGTCATGATTCCCTTTTATTCCAGAAGTTTGGTCCTTAATGGGTTAAAGAACTTCACTCCGTTGAGTAACAATTTCGTAGATATGCCGTAGATATATATGTATTTTTTTCTGCATGTTTTCCTTGTTATGAAAAGACAGCTTGCAGCCTTTGGGGAATACTTCAATCAGAGGGTACTCATTGAGGTTCCTCTGTGCTGAAGCCATGAGCACACACTCACACCCACTCACACCCACTCACACCCATTCATGGCTTTCCTATGCTTCTCGTTGAGCTGTAACACAAGGTGGAGGTAACAGAAGCAAACAAAAAACTCCTTGGCTTTCTGACAGTCAGGAAGATATTGCTGCCTCCTATTATAAATCCGCCAATTTTTATTGAAATTGGCACTTTTAGAAGCTGTCACTATCGTGACAGACTTCAAAGAGATAAAGCACTTCGGAAAGCTAAAGCACTTTGGGTGTGTATTGTGTCTTCAACATATTTCTGTGTTTTGTGTGCCACTGTGGGGGGCTGTAAATCTTTCTGACTTGTGCGTTGACTTCCTTCAGACAGATCAGTGTCTCCTGATAGTTGCCCCAACTTGTCTGCTACATGGATTGTACTAGGATATAAAAGCGATCTTGTTTTTTTAATCTCTTCTTTAATCTCTCCAATTGAAAAATGATTTTCCTATCTCTTGTCTTGATCTTATTCATTCCCTCATTAAGACGTTCCCCAGAGTAAACTCTCTCTTTAAATTTCTTTGACATTCTTGTTTTAGTTGTATTGAATCTGCCACAATTATACATGACCCCGTAAACTCGCTCTGACGTGGGGATTTATGTTTTATAGAAGTTATTAGAAGCAGTGTAATTAATAATTAAGCTGTAGTCAGACCATCATCATTAACAGGTTCTACGTTGTCCAATTAGTCAATATTATGCCTCTCATTATGATTTGTAAACTGTATATTTACACAGCAAGTGATGAGTTGTGTACAGAATTCATATCGAGAAAATCCTATGTTATCCTATGCATTTACTGAAAAGTGTAATTTATGTTAAAAAAACAGTGTCTGTCTTGTTTTGTGTCAGTTATTATAAAATGTGTTAATATTACATTCTGTGAATTATGTAGATTATTTTTTTCTAATGTGTCAAGTTGATGAGCTTTTGTTATGTAGTTGTAGGTGCTGCTTTGCATTTTGTTTCTTCTTACCGAAGTCTATTTAATACTTAAATGGAATGTTTTGTTAATTTAGTTCCAGTGTTTCTAGTGATAGGTACGTTTGCCCGTACATGATGTCATCACTACAGAACAGAAGAATCAATAGATGTGTTAACACTTTTCAAAGATAAGACTAGCTCCTTAACTACATGTGTTAGAACTCAGCACTTTACCAACAGATTGGAAATGTCTCCCCTTTAAAGGGACACTCTGGACCCGTAAAGAACATCAGCTTGCTGAACTGTTTTATGTGTGAAGAGTGAGTCCCCTTTTTTTATTTATTTTATTTTGCAGATTTCAATAGAAATTGTTATTTTTTATAAACTACCCATGTTACACCCTCCTGGCTTTCAATCAGACAAATCAGTCCTGTTACTTTTTGGTAGTATAGCTCAGTGGAGGAAAACTAGAAAAGCAGGTAATTGCTCAGAGCACCTTCCTTGCAAAGACTTCTCATTGAGCTGCGTTGGGAAGTCTGTGATTGCAAAGGCTGCCGTCAAGAGATCTGCAACTTTTGTTTACTGTTCTTAGATATATCCTCAATTTAAAATATAATAATGAAATGCTTTTATTGGGGGGTAAATCTACTAAAACATTTTTTTTTATCTATTGATTTATTTTTGGGGGCAGTAGGATTTCCCTTTAAGCTCTATCCAAAAGACCACATTTAATATAAACTCTGTTGAAGTTATTATGTCTGACTTGTTAAAGCAGCTCGGCATAGTTAAATCTTTGATAGCAACTTATCTCTCTAACCATTTAGAATACAGACCATAGATAATTGATGAGCAGGGATTCGATGGATGTACACCATACTCCTTCAGTTCAATAGGACTCTAAAATAATATGCATCTTATCTAATTCCTGTAACGTATGACATACAGGTAAAACTAGTACAAATTTGGTTTATATTTGAAGCATATCTAAATTCAGTTGTAAGAGTAAAGCAGTCTTGTTTTTTGTTGAGGATATACTAAACATTGCCAACATCCCTATAGCAAACACGTCATATATGAATTCAACTTAATAATTAAACATAATAGTTACACGAGTTAAGTTTTCTGCTTTTATAAAAAAAAAAAAAAAAATAGTAATAAATGTTTTAATTGTCTAATTAAATAGTAGATAATTGCCGTGGAAATAATGCCCTGGATGGAGTTAGTATTGAAGGTTGCAAATTGGGCTCTTAAGTCTCTCCATGTTATCTACCTTCAACAACATTTACCAGTTAATTATAAAATCTAATTATGTTCTGGGGTATACATGGAATTAATAAGCCCCTCTATGGAGCTCATATTGTGATGGATGATGGATAAACAATGATGATTATAATTTTCCTTATTTTTAGAGAACCATCATCTTCTATAGCACCGATAAATAGACAAATGATACATTGAAGTAAATGAAACCAAAAATAATGTGATGATGGCTATGATCAAAGGTGTATAGGGTACTCGAAAGATCAAATAACGACATATCTAGAAGGATGAAGAATATGTAAGAGGTGGATACATAAAGCACCAGCTTTGTGCTAGTGTACATTTCCTTTTAAAATATCCAAATTTTCTAAACTACAATGCCCATCAACTAACACTAAATATGGCTCCAGTGCAATTTGCAATCACTGGTAGTGACCACATATCCCAACAGCATTTTTAACACCTGTACAAACTTAAGCTATCTCCCCTGCCCACTACTACAACTCTCACTAGTTTATGTTTATTTCTGTCCCCTTACATTTTTTAACACCCTATCCTGTTCTTGTATGGATTCAGTGTTATTATCAAGATATAAGTATTTACCCAAATGATCAACTTCTTGTATAATAATAATAATTACTGGACACAAGATTGTGGTAAAACATAATTTAGCATTAAGCTGCCTCATATTTGAATCAATCCAAACATGCTTTTCTGTTGCTAACTTCACAACCATCTTTTAAATTTGACATCTCAACTTCCTTCCCCCACTTCATCCACCTTCCTTTAACTTTAACCCATAAACAACAGGAAATAGACACATTCTCAAAAAATGGTAACCATTTCCCCCCTCTAAACTCTAAGTAAATATTCCCTTCTCATCTCTTTGAAGCGGATGAATGGTTGGGTGGGTGGGATTGTGGTGGCTTAGGGTGGAGGTGAGTGCTTGACGTGGGGCAGGCTCTGCATTTCTGTTTGTGCCTCCGGTCCCGTCTTCGACACCTTTTGCGTTGGTGGATTTTAATGGGGACTGCTTCGTTGGGGCTTCCTGCTTGTTATTTGCTTTCAAAATTGATTAAAGAGTCTGTCCAGCTTAGACTCAATATCCTGCCATGCTTTGCTGGTACCAGGAGGACACGCGGCTGCCGCCATATTGGGAGAGTCGCAGATGAGTATATCAGCCTGGGCGGCTGTGGTCTGTGCGTCCATTAGCTCCAGACAGCCTCTCAGGTGCCAGGATAACCCCCACCGGTAACGGAGCTCCTGCCGGGAAGTAGCTGCTCCTGGGCATCCCAGGATCGGGAGATCGGCCGCCTCTCCCGCTTGGTGAGCACCAGGCCACACTTGCCAAGCGGAGGTAAGTAAGACTCTGTCTAAGCATGTCGGGTCGGTCAGGAGGGGGAGTAACATTGCTGGGTCATCCCTTTCAGGGGTGAAATTCTCTTGTTGATAGCTGCTTAAAGTGAGATATTGAGGGAGCTCACACGAAGTGCGTCTTTCCTCCATGACAGCTAGGCCCCGCCTCCCGGAAGCTGCATTCTTATTGAGAGGAGGGACAGTGTAGCTGCTGCTGATTTAATAGGGAAATCGATAGCTAGGCTAGTGTATTCAGTGTCCACTACAGTCCTGAAGGACTCATCTGATCTCTGCTGGTGGAGTCTGAGGCGTTCAAAAAATTTGTAGCTATTGGGACACTGCAGTGGAAGGTACCCGGCCGAAATTTCTTTGCACAAAAGGCAATCCCCAACCTGTACTCGATTGTGCAAAAGGAAGTAATGGCATGTCTGGCACACAGTGTTGGGGCAAGGGTCCATCTGACCACTGATACCTGGTCTGCAAAGCATGGTCAGGGCAGGTATATCACCTACACTGCGCATTGGGTAAACCTGCTGACGGCTGCCAAGCATGGAATGCGTGGCTCTGCAGAGGAGTTGGTGACACCGCCACGACTTGCAGCCAGGCCTGCTGCCACCTCCTCTACTCCTCCTACTCCATCCTCTTCCATAACCTCCTCGGCTGAGTCCTCTTCTGCTGCTGCGTCTTGCTCCACATCAACGGCACACACCCAGCTCCCCAGGTACTATTCCACATCCCGGATACGGCAGTGTCATGCCGTCTTGGGGTTGACTTGCCTGAAAGCAGAGAGTCACACTGGACCAGCACTCCTGTCTGCCCTGAACGCACAGGTGGATCAGTGGCTGACTCCGCACCAACTGGAGATTGGCAAAGTGGTTTGTGACAACGGAAGAAATTTGTTGGCGGCATTGAATTTGGGCAAGTTGACACATGTGCCGTGCATGGCACATGTGTGTAATCTGATCGTACAACGCTTTGTGCATAAGTACCCAGGCTTACAGGACATCCTGAAGCAGGCCAGGAAGATGTGTGGCCATTTCAGGCGTTCCTACACGGCTATGGCGCACTTTTCAGATATCCAGCGGCGAAACAACATGCCAGTGAGGCGCTTGATTTGCGACAGCCTGACACGTTGGAATTCAACACTCCTAATGTTCGACCGCCTGCTTCAACAAGAAAAATCTGTTAACGACTATTTGTATGACCGGGGTGCTAGGACAGCCTCTGCAGAGCTGGGAATTTTTTTGCCACGTTACTGGACGCTCATGCACAATGCCTGTAGGCTCATGCGTCCTTTTGAGGAGGTGACAAACCTAGTCAGTCGCACCGAAGGCACCATCAGTGACATCATACCATTTGTTTTCTTCCTGGAGCGTGGCCTACGAAGAGTGCTGGATCAGGCCGTAGATGAGCGTGAAGAGGAAGAGGAAGAGTTGTGGTCACCATCACCACCAGAAACAGCCTTATCAGCATCGCTTGCTGGACCTGCGGCAACGCTGGAAGAGGATTGTGAGGAAGAGGAGTCAGAGGAGGAATGTGGCTTTGAGGAGGAGGAGAAGACCAACCACAACAGGCATCCCAGGGTGCTCATTGTCACCTATCTGGTACCCGTGGTGTTGTACGTGGCTGGGGGGAAGAACATACCTTCAGTGAGATCACTGAGGACGAGGAACGGGACATGAGTAGCTCGGCATCCAACTTTGTGCAAATATCGACACTCTGAGGAGCGATGAACCCCTTGACTACTGGGTGTGCAGGCTTGACCTGTGGCCTGAGCTATCCCAATTTGTGATAGAACTTCTGGCCTGCACCGCTTCAAGTGTCCTGTCAGAAAGGACCTTCAGTGCAGCAGGAGGTATTGTCACTGAGAAGAGAAGTCGTCTAGGTCAAAAAAGTCTAGATTACCTCACCTTTATTAAGATGAATGAGGGATGGATCCCGAAGGGACTGACAGTGGGCGATACATTCGACTAAAAAAGGCCTGATGAGAAGGACGTAACAGGGATTAAACTGATAAGAATAGTACTACTTAACACACCACTCCTATCTGGTGGCACATTAGATTACACGCGCAGTGCCCCAAATTTGAAGTAGGAGGACCAACCAAGCATCTTTTTCCATCTTCCGGTTCCTAAAATCGATGCCATATACACGTCCCCTGATAGGGGACGTAACAGGGATTAAACTGATAAGAATAGTACTACTTAACACACCACTCCTATCTGGTGGCAGATTAGATTACACGCGCAGTGCCCCAAATTTGAAGTAGGAGGACCAACCAAGCATCTTTTTCCATCTCCCGGTTCCTAAAATCGATGCCATATACACGTCCCCTGATAGGGGACGTAACAGGGATTAAACTGATAGGAATAGTTCTACTTAACACACCTTATAATGACGCAGACAGAGGCAATGCAGAGAGAGGTGTCTGAAGAAGAGAAGTCAGAGGAGGAAGGTGGCTTTGTGGAGGTGGAAGGCCAAACACAGCAGGCGTCCCAGGGGGCTTGTTGTCACATTTTGGGGACCCTTGGTGTTGTACGTGGCTGGGTGGAGGAAGAGACCTTCAATGACATCAGTGAGGACAAGGAATGGGACATGGCTAGCTTGGTATCCAACCTTGTGCAAATTGGGAGTTTGCGGTTTTGCAAATGGACTGTTTGCGGTTATTTGCGGTGCATTAAACGGGGAGTTTGGTCTGTCACTGTGAAGCGGGCGTAACCCTTACACTACCTGATCGATACAACATCATACCTGATGTTTTAAAGCACGTTATTCCAAACAATTTAGGAATGTTAGGTGATTTATGCCCTTTATGGATTAAAACCAGACTGTGCATCAACTATGTAATTTTCCATGGGAGTTTTGCCATGGATCTCCCTCCGGCATGCCACAGTCCAGGTGTTAGTCCCCTTGAAACAACTTTTCCATCACTATTGTGGCCAGAAAGAGTCCCTGTGGGTTTTAAAATTCGCCTGCCTATTGAAGTCTATGGCAGTTTGCCCGGTTCTCCCGTTCGCGAACATTTGCGGAAATTCACGATCGCCGTTCGTGAACGGAAAATGTTATGTTCGCGACATCTCTATTGTTGGGATAAAAGTGGTTAAACGCGGCTCTCAAATATTCCTCATAGGTAGAGCCAATCAGATTCGTCAACTACCCACAATAAGTGGTACTTACTTCCCCAATGCAAGAGGAGCTCTTTTGATACTGGAAT
Organism: Pelobates fuscus; assembly: GCF_036172605.1. NCBI lineage: Eukaryota > Metazoa > Chordata > Amphibia > Anura > Pelobatidae > Pelobates > Pelobates fuscus. The sequence continues at coordinate 32,343,919 of NC_086326.1, forward strand.
AGTCTAATTATGCTATTTTGCACAATTTATGCTTATGTTAATTATGTTACACTAGATGAATAAGTCACTGAGCTAATTTTCCAGATGAAGAATGGGTCGCTAAGCTAATGAAATGAAAGTAATTTAGGTCCCTATAAAAAAAAATATATATATATATATATATATATATATATATTAAAAAAAAGTTTAAAACCACTGCTCTAAAGAAATAATGAGTCTACAAATCAAATGCAATATGACCATATTTCTGTGTCTTTCCCTAAATAGGCATTAAGATAATGCTATGTAATAAGTGAGAACCCATTTATGTGGACTTCCTTTCAGCAAATTGCAGGACTTGCTCCAATGCTTACTGCATACCACGTTTAAGTTCATTATAAAAATGCATCAGTTTCTGTATTCTTCTGCCAGGTTGTAATCTGACAGCGTCTTGCTGTTCGGCTATCTACATTTTCTATAATATATGTTCTGTCGGATTTAGGGTTGAAAGAGGCTTAGTGCTCAAATCAGTTACTGCAATTCCTGTGACCGCAGAGCAATAATTACAAGCGTGCACTGGTATTATGACCCTTTTAATAAGTAAATAAGGCTTATGAATAATGAATATTTTTTATTTCTTTTCTCTAACGCTCTACAAATTATTAAAGCTGGATACCTTGCAACACGTATATTTTAGTGCATAAACAAGATACTGCGAACTGACATTTCTACCTGTGCCGAGTGATGTCTCCCTTTGTACGTCTGTATCAAATATTGATGGCTTATCACTTCTCTTGCGTCCGCAGCACCTTTATGAGATAAGAAACTGCCAGAGCTTCCAAAGCAAGGAAGGACTGACAGCCGAAAAAAAAACCAGAGGAAAAGAACACCGGAAAGTAGAGTCATCAAAATATTATTATATGTGTCAAATAATTCTTCACTTTGTTCCTTTAGATACTTTTCGAGTCAAAAAGCATACTTTCCACCTAAGGATCAGGCTCTCTTCTTCCCTATTAGATAGTAAGCTCCAGCATGAGTATAGAGTATTTTTCTCCATTTTATAAACACAATATTGGTCTATTTTACTGGGAGGAATACATTTATTCTCTAGTCTTCAAGTACGATCTGGGGTAGATATTCTATTATTGCCCACATTACTAAAATGTATGTTAATATGTTTTGTTAGAATGAAAGGCTGGTAGTTCTGAATAATTACCTTCACTATGCCAACCACGTTTGCATGGTTCACAGGGTATGTTTCCATAAACGGGGATCATATATACATTGGTATTGATTGCATAGAAAGTTCATATGCAATTGGTATCCTGATAGCAGATCTGTCACCATTATTATAGTACTGGCTCTGTCAAGCCCCCCAGAAGCTGCATGGGCCAGTAGAGAAATCTGTAGATTCATAGATGCCAAGTCCTGCATTGCTCACACAACAAGTCTGCACCTACAACTAGGTGCAGATTGCACCCAATGCTCTTTCTCTGTCAGAGACTAGAAGGAAGCATTGAGAGGGGTTTGCACCCAGCTGGAGGTGCAGACCTTCTTCACAGCCCACTAAACCACCAGGAAGCTTACTAGACCACCAGGAAAATGAAGAATTGCCCCCTCCCTGCACAAAAGGTAAGCAGGATGGTTATAACGGTAAAATGAAGAAGAAAATAAAACACTTTGTGGTTAGGCCAGAAAAGAAGCATGGTCTACAGCCCCGAAATCACCTTGCCACACACAATCAAATCAAATGTTTTTACTATTATTTTTTATTATTTACTAACAAAGCTGTTTTATTTTCTGTAACTTCATTATTTCGTACATCTAGTTCTCCTGTCCAACCAAAAGTTGCATTTTTATTTCAATTAAATAATGTGCTACCTATGCCTATTGAATAAAACATTAAATTAACCATTTAACCATTACTTTCATAGAAACCCAAAACACTCAGATTCTGGTGGTGGTGGTTTTTGTTTGCAAACCGCTTGGTAGTAAAGCAGATTCAACAGCCAATATACTAACCAACATAGCTATCTGACTTCCTGATATATGTCACAAGCACGTACAAGGAGAGGTATTAGCAGTAGAAAGAGAGAAGTGCTCATGCCATTGCACAGAACACTAGTGAGACCTCACTTGGAGTATTGTACGCAGTACTGGAGACCATATCCTCAGAAGGATATTGATACTTTAGAGAGAGTTCAGAGAAGGGCTACTAAACTGGTTCATGGATTGCAGGATAAAACTTACCAGGAAAGGTTAAAGGATCTTAACATGTATAGCTTGAAGGAAAGACGAGACAGGGGGGATATGATAGAAACATTTAAATACATAAAGGGAATCAACACAGTAAAGGAGGAGACTATATTTAAAAGAAGAAAAACTACCACAACAAGAGGACATAGTCTTAAATTAGAGGGACAAAGGTTTAAAAATAATATCAGGAAGTATTTCTTTACTGAGAGGGTAGTGGATACATGGAATAGCCTTCCAGCTGAAGTGGTAGAGGTTAACACAGTGAGGGAGTTTAAGCATGCGTGGGATATGCATAAGGCTATCCTAACTATAAGATAATGCCAGGGACTAATGAAAGGATTTAGAAAATTGGGCAGACTAGATGGGCCAAATGGTTCTCATCTGCCGTCACATTCTATGATTCTATGTTTCTACATCTTTTTCTGTATTGCATATTGCAGTTAATTCTGTTGGCATAATATAAAAATAATGCTGTGTCTCCAGTCTGTAATCAATGTCTAATTAGGGACGAACATCTCTCTCTGGAATAAAATCACGTAAGGATCCCAGCAACCTGTAGCAGAACATATCCATTCTTTTACACTTTTTTTTGTTTTTTTTATTTGAAATTGCAAATATACTTTGCTTCATGGCAGAGCAAGGGGAGTGCATCTGTTTCTCTAATTCCCCTCATGATTAACTATCCCCGAAATCACCAGTCTTGCTCTGTGATTAGTTTTCTCATTAGAGTGCTAATATATGTTGTAAAATGTGACACTCTAAAGCTGCAGCACCAAATAGTGGTCTGCTCACACATCACTTCTTCCCTTAATGCAACCCACAAGACGCAGTATATCTTCCCTATTGTACTTAGCAGTTTATAGCCCTCTTAAAGCCTAACACCTCATTAGTATTTTTGTATTCAGACTCTGGATTTAGCTTCATTTGTTTGGGGTGAGCTTCTTCTTCTTCTTTTTTCTTTTTTTTTTAATTCATTCGACTTGCTAAGGAAATGCGATAGAAAAACAAACTATTACATGCACTATACAGATAATTGGGTTTTTTCTTCCAGGGTACATTGCACCGTGCAGAGATTCATCAAAGCAGAGATCCCAAAGGAGCGTTGTGGAGGTATTTGCATAGTAATGTTAATAGTGGAATTAGTAGCCTTTTTTATTAGAATTTATTATCTTCTTCCGCTACAAGAATAACTCTAGATGAACATAAATATAATTTTAGATACATTATGCATAGAGATATACACATCAATAGATCTATGGATCCAGATAAATATTTAGTTTGAAAAATAGAAATGCAGAGAAAATGGGCAGTGATATGAGAATGTGATATGAGAGTCAAGTTTATATTTTAGATATAAATTGATTTTGAAATAGGCACTCAACTGGGCTAGCTACGGTTACGAGACTATAAGCAATCGCAAGTTCCCAACAGCTCAACTGGTTACTAAGAAAATGCAGAGAAAATTAAAACAGGGGCAGTCATAGCTTGTATAAATAATACAAGGCAAACACAATAAAAACTATATTAAATGGAAATAATAATAGCAAAAATAATGTAATAAAAACCAACAACAAAACTGTTTTCTTAGAAAGTCCAATGCAACAGTTAACGACCAATGGCATTCTATGTCACTGTAACAATCTGGTGCTTAAAAACTCTGGATTTAGTCCAAGCCAATTAAAATGCAGATCTCACCAAACCATGTGTGATTTTTCTCAGTATCCTGAATTTATTCTCGCTATTAAACCATTTCGTTTTTTACTGCGCTCACCGGCAGCACTGAAATGGTTAATTTAGTGGGAGCTAGACAGGTTGTCCATGCTTAGTATGCTAAGAGTGTAGTAAGTGTGTGATGATTGTTATTAGATGTATAGAACTGCTTGAAATGGTCTTGCCATAGGCAGAAATTGTACATGAGATGTATCTTTTAGCTTCACATGTGTTTTCTGAGTGTGCTCGTTTTAATTCAAGGGTAGCATTAAAAGACAAAACTACCAATACATTTACTAGTACAAGATCTGTTCTCCTGACAACAATGCAATGCCATGGGACAATAGGCAGATATGCACGTTATCATTTTTAAGGGAAAAAATGGGAATATGAACAGACAATAACTGGTTGCAGAAGCAGTACTCTTACCATTCCTGGATATGGGGATGTTGTAGCATGACTTAAAACATCATTAGAATTATTGGAAAACTGTCCAAACTTGCTATTTCACATAAAATGCTGACCCAGTCTCCACTCCTTCTAAAAATCATTAAAAACCCACTTCTTCATAAAAGCGTATCAATTAAACTGTTACTAGCTCCTGACTGATTCCTCTTCTGCAACTGTCACTAGTCTAATACTATCCTTACCTTTTTGTCTCACTTTACCCCACTCCCTCTAGCATGTAAGCTCATCATTGAGCAGGGCCCTCAACCCATCTGTTCCTGTGTGTCCAACTTGTCTGGTTACAACTACAGGTTTGTTCATCCACCCATTGTAAAGTGCTGCGTAATTTGATGGCGCTATATAAATAACATAATAATAATAATAATAATAATAAAAAAATGATGGTAATAATTAAGTATATTTAGTATAGACATTAGAAGATTAAGAAGAAAATGCATGTTTTCCTTTCATCCTTAAGGCAAGTTCTATCAACCCTCATGCTTACCTTGCTTACCTTGTTTACTTGTTTTTTTGGGGTTTTTTTTGAAAATGTTTATGGCATTATCAATAAACCATTGCCTACTTGTTTCCAGGGTGGACAATGCTGCAAATTATCAAAACATTTGAAACCAGAATCAATACCAGTAGGCTCTTTTAAATGTGAGTAAATGCCTCATTTATATTACCTGTATGCCCAAGTGGGCACTCATTCCTCTGTATGTATTATGCTAATACAATTAAACAGGGCAATGATAGTTGACACATACTATGAAAGAGTTGCAGACTACTGGTCAGAGCACTTGATTGGCACATCAGCACTTCAGTTCAGATCCAGCTTTTTTAGGGTAGTCAAAGAGTGTATGACCTTGTCAATCCCTGCATATGTTTATAAATGTTGAATAACATAACAGATCTACACTATACTATATTTTTTTTTTCTTCATTTTTTGCATATACTGTAAAGAATTATACACTACAAATGGATTGTTTGCCATCCTTAGAAGTACCAAAGTGAAAATCCAGAGCATGAAAATAAGGCTCAGTAAAAAGTGAGTGCAGTAACATTATTAAAACCTCAGTTTCCATGCTAGTGCAGTCAGTACATTTTTCCTCTTTAAATTACAAAATAGACAAATGGGCCCAAGGGCATATGGGTCTAAAAATGGAGACCACTTCTGTATTTGATTCACTAGTTGGTTGCTGGTGGGGTTAACTCTTTCGTAAAAAATTTAAGGGAGGTTGGAGGGTCACCCCTATTAATAATCACCCTGTTACTGAGAGAAAGAGTGAATGGAACTTGCTGGGGCAGACCAACGAAAAACCTTTTTAGTCCCTTTTGCTTATCCTTGTATTTGGAGTATTTGTTAATTAAATATTGTTGTGGCAGATTCTTAAAGGGGTCTTTTAGTATAATCTATTTTTGTACATCTAGTCTTATATCAGGAAAGATTTACTTCAAATGACTTTGGGGGTATGTTATCTAAATATGTCTATTGAGACCCGTTTTTTATCTCTCTAATGGAGAATCTGCTATTCTAATATTATTGTGGTTATACGTTGCACACAAGTGGGTTGTTATTTTATATGTTTTCACTCCACCATTTCCACCTGGTAAATCACCAGAAGAGCTGTCTCTAGTGGTTGTTTTTTCAAATATGTTTAAAATCCATTTGTGTGAGAACTTTTGTCTGGCTCTTTGCAGCATCAGGAGTTATCCCACAAAATGGTTGGTTTATATGTACCTTCTTAAATATAAACCCAGCGTTTAACCTCCATCATACACCACAGCCTCATGGCTTTTTTAATGTGCATATGTATTGTCTCGTGCTCTAATATTTCTAACTGTAGATTCTAATAGAGTTGTTCTACCACTTGGAGGGATCTCCATTTTTGGACTAATATGATCCTATTTGTCTATTGTGTAATTTAATTTAATTGTTGTGGGTTACCCCCACTTGGAGCATCTGAGGCATGGTTATTTGGTTCCCTAGCGGTACCTTTTTTTCATTTTTCCTCTTTGCATGTTATTGGAAAATATTTTGTGACAGCAAAAAGAGCTTGACGGGTTTAGCTCATTGGCTGAGATTGATCAACTGATGCTCGCAGTCAATAAACTTGCTCTGCATCCCAAGGCTTAGCTCAGGAGTAGTAGAGGTGGGGCGCAGTGCACAACAGATATCAGGTAAGATACATTTTATTTGTTCAGTTACATTTCAATAACCGTGCTCCACCATAGTATTTTATTTTTTAGTGCATTTTATGCACAAGCTATAACATATTCAATGTCCTAGCTTAAACTCATGTTAACATCTGTTGCAATTAATTATTTTAACCTTTTCTTCACTATAATTATATATAATGATTTTGGACAGTTAAAGGGACACTACGGGCAGTAGATATGTGCATTCGTTATCGAACGAGTATGATTTCGTCTGAATTTTCAGACTTTTTCATATTTGTTTACTGTAACATAAACGAAAGTTTAAAAATCTGGTTCTTGCTTTCAAATCTCTACATAATGCTGCTCCCACCTATCTATCCTCCCTTATACACAAGTATGTCCCGTCTAGGCCCTTACGATCTGCTGAAGACTTACGTCTATCTTCTGTCCGTACTCCCACATCTGATGTGACAGACTAGTGACAGTTGCAGAAGAGGAATAAGTTGGGATCTATTAACAGTTTAATTGATATGCTTTCATGAAGAAGTGGATTTTTACAGATTTTTTGATGAGTGGAGACTGGGTGAGCATCTAACAGAGGAGGGAAGCGAGTTCCACAGGAAAGGTGCAGCCCTCGAGAAATCTTGAAGGCGAGCATCAGATGTGGGAGTACGGACAGAAGATAGACGTAAGTCTTCAGCAGATCGTAAGGGCCTAGACGGGACATACTTTTTGTGTCATTTTACCCCACTCCCTCTAACATGTAAGCTCATTGAGCAGGGCCCTCAACCCCTCTGTTCCTGTGTGTCCAACTTGTCTGGTTACAACTACATGTCTATTCGTCCACCCTTTGTAAAGCGCTGCGGAATTTGAAGGTGCGCTATAAATATCATAATAATAATAATAATAATAATAAAATACCTGAAAATAAAAAAAATCATACTTACCATAAGAGTGCTCTGATAGGTAATTCTTGAGCCTTGCAAATAACCAATCAGGCAAGGCTCAAGAGTTACCTATCAGAGCACTCTTGTTGGTTGGCTTACACCAACCAATCCGAGCACTCTGAGTCAAATTGCAGGGTGTGGGAAGGCTTTATAAGAATTTTCCCACACTGCGGAGCACAGTCTGTGCTGTGCCCTTGCTGGGTGAAGTTGGATTATATTTTTAGTGTAAGGATTTTTTATTTTTTGCTTGTTTTTTTATTTTCTTTACAAGTTCGACGGGATTTATGGATTTTTATTTGACCCTTTTTGGGGCTGAAAAAGGAAGGTTTTAGAAAAAAAGAAGGCATCTAATGGTAAGTATGATTTTTTTTATTTTCAGGTATTTACCTTTTTATTCCCCCCCCTCACTATTATTAGGGGCGAATGAAACAGCAGGAGCGTGAGTAGGGGCATGCAGGTGGACTTAACCTCCCGTTTATTAATATGGGGAGAATAGTGACCCACATAGGTTTTAATGCGGGGGGGGGGGGGGGGGATTAGGAATTGCTGCTGGCTCCCTCCTTGTTTTTTTGTTTTTTGTTTATGCGCAGTGTTATTTTTGTCCTAATGGGCGAAAACAAATTCTGTTTTACCGAATTTCGTTTTACAAACAAAATTCGTAATCGACGAATGGGACAAATTCAATTTGTATTTAGAACAAATGCATTACTGGTGCATATGTCTAATAGGTATCCAGACCACTTCAGCTCATTGAAGTGGTCTGGGTGCATATTCCCAGGTGCCTTAACCCATAAAGGTAATTATTGCAGTTATTAATTAACTTGGTTGTATAGGGAGAGGTATTAGCTTGGTTAATACAGAATGCTTGATTGTATAGGGAGAGGTATTAGCAGTAGAAAGAGGGAAGTGCTCATGCCATTGTACAGAACACTGGTGAGACCTCACTTGGAGTACTGTACACAGTACTGGAGACCGTATCTTCAGAAGGATATTGATACCTTAGAGAGAGTTCAGAGAAGGGCTACTAAACTGGTTCATGGATTGCAGGATAAACTTACCAGGAAAGGTTAAAGGATCTTAACATGTATAGCTTGGAGGAAAGACGAGACAGGGGGGATATGATAGAAACATTTAAATACATAAAGGGAATCAACACAGTAAAGGAGGAGACTATATTTAAAAGAAGAAAAACTACCACAACAAGAGGACATAGTCTTAAATTAGAGGGACAAAGGTTTAAAAATAATATCAGGAAGTATTACTTTACTGAGAGGGTAGTGGATGCATGGAATAGCTGAAGTGGTAGAGGTTAACACAGTGATGGAGTTTAAGCATGCGTGGGATAGGCATAAGGCTATCCTAACTGTAAGATAAGGCCAGGGACTAATGAAAGTATTTAGAAAATTGGGCAGACTAGATGGGCCGAATGGTTCTTATCTGCCGTCACATTCTATGTTTCTACATTAATTACCTTTATGGGTTAACCCCACCTCTAGTGGCTGTCTGGAGCTATAGTGCCAGGAAAACAACTCTGTATTCCTGGCACTATAGTTTCCATTTAAAGCACAAATAAGAAACATTACACAATTAATAACTATTGTGACATTTTACAATTTGTCGCAGTGTAGTAGCATTAGAGAATCTCCTTCCTTTAACTCAGATAGTAAAAGATTAGTGCAAAAATGACATGCATCCTCTAGATGTGGATATGGAGTTAAAGGTATCTCTTAATATATCTCTATGGAAAAATAGGCTAACACATATATTTGTAAGGGTTTATTTACCAGACTAGACAGTCATGTATGGTGGGCCAGTGTACAATGACAGCTGATTTGCCACCTACAGGTCAAAAAATACATAGTTAAAATATATTCAAACACAGCTATATTTATAAACGAGGTATTTGGAGCTGAATTTGCAACTCAATGGTTAATACATATTAACTGACCCCAGCTCACTATGTAGTGATCATTTCTATATCTAATGGGTTATTTTGCAGAAAGTGAGAATATACACGAATTTAAGGTAGATTTCCAATTTAAGGCCAAAAAGATATACCCTGAAACCTGAATTGACATGTTTTTTTTTGTCTAATTTGGTTATTTTTGAATACATTTTGAAATTCCTGACTGTTCTCACTATAGTGACTAACCCTGTGTGTGTGTGTGTATCTCTTGATTGCAAGATCGGAATGTGTTGAATCACTACTCTGTCACAGATCACAGTGCATGGCCCCTGTTTCTGATGCAACAGTACTGCTATGTGCTAATTATCAGTGTTTGCAGATAAAGTTTTTAAAGAGGCTATGTGTATTGATTGTTCTTTTTATACACCTACTTGTTACATAAGAGTTAAACAGAAATATAGTCTTCAGAGCAGAATAGTGGAAGACACAAAAAAAGAGGATATGATTGATAGAATGATATGATGATATGGACAGTAGCTGGAGAAACAAACATTTTAGAGTAGTTTACGAATTAACTAGTTTAAAAAGGGCGTCAGATACCTATACAAGGATGCAATTAGAAAAGGGAAGAAGGGGCCAGTGTAGGGTTTATCATGCTGTCTCATACCCATGACTTAGGGTTGTGACTGGAAAGTGATCCCCACAGTATTTATAATTTACATGTTGCAAGATTGAAATAAATTCAATAATTACTACAGCACCGTTAGGATACCTAAATTAACATGAATTCAACTACAAGGCAGAATATTTCGTGCACTGTCCTATATAAAAGTGATATATGTCTAAAAAAAGTTCTGGAAACGTTAGCGGATGATAACATTAATTAATGGATAAATTCTTACATTTGGAAACTATAGGTCATTTCACATTTGGAAAGCTCACATCTCACTCAGAGACCTACACATTGGAAGACCATCAAATCCAGACGTGCAATGTACATAAATACAGATCTCACAATTTTATTAAAATCAAACCATCCATGGGTGTGATTGCTATCCAGCCTCTTTTGCTTTGCTTTCCCTGGGTAGGGCTATGATTCGGACATCTATTAAAAAATAAATATACAAAATGAAACAAACAGCATGTTACACGTTTATAACTTAACATGCATTGATGTAACACAATGTAACAGTATCCCAGGTTCCTCGCGTGATCAGTTTTGTGTGTGAGAGCAATTCTATTGGCGATCAGCATCAGAGGGAAGAGTCTCTGGACGGAAGCTGCTAAACAAGACACAGCTGTTGGCAATGAAATAATCAGACCTCATGTTGCTGTGCTAGATAATGGATGCTTCTCACAGCTGTAGATGTTCCTTTTGAATACCCTGATCAAGAAAAAAAATGGGTTTTTGAATGTCATAGGGGTCTACAGCCAGGGATAGGAAATCTCAACGACTTTAACTCCCATCATAATCACAAATATCAAGTTCACTATGCATAATGGGAGTCACACCCAACTTGTTTAAGTAAGATTGAAGGAGCTTTACGTTGCATTGTATTCCTTTTTAGCTATTTTACAAGTACAAAATAACATCTACCACAGTGGCACAAATGTTTAAAGCTCTTAAATAAAACTAGATTTCAATGAGTACAGAGAAATTACACATTATATATTTATGCAGCCAAACATATAGAATTAAGAGTGGTATAAGGGGAAAGTGAGTAAGTTGTAAGAAGCAATGAATTATAATGGGGAAATGCAAAATTTAGCCAAAATTCATCTCAGTTCACTGTTGAGTGAATACGCCATAAAGTGTTTTACAAAAAGGAGAGAATGAGAGTTTCTCAGGTTTCTACCTATGACCTGAGGTTTAGTTGTTATTATGAGTAAAGTAATGTAGATCACAAGATTAAAACAGTCTACACTGCAAAACCTGAGCCGTCACCCTCAAAACCTGCAGCCTAAGGATACGGTACGTGCTTATAAAGAGGATAAATGTGTTGGCATCTCCACAGACGGCGCGGTCATCAGTCACAAACTGGGAACAAAGCTGACGGGCCAAGTCTGGGATACAGTAATGAGAAAATGTTCCAAAATCGGCAACATGAAACTGAAATCAGTTCTGCAAAGCCCAGTGTATGGATTAAACTGCAGTCAGCAATGATAAAACACTTAATTTTAGCATCTCTATTACCGAGTACAAGTACCAGTGGAGCACTTAAAGGAACACTTGCGATTTCCACTAGAGTATCAGCTAAATGGGGTACAATGATCACAGCTATTAAAGGGAATTTAAAATGAATTTTTAATGAAGATGGTATGTTGCCAATGCACTCTCTGTAGCCTGATTTACACCTTAATTGGAACTGGCAGAAAAACTTAGCAGTTATAGAAGAGGAATGGAAAAAACACTGGTTTAATTTCCATTAACGCACCTTAACCCTAGTGCTTCAAGTGACTGCAGCTCATTATATAGCTGCAACAAGATATTGATCTGCGGTAACTGGGGGAGGGGGGAATGGAGTGTAGGATTACCCATTCGGCTGGTGGGGTCATTCAATGGAATGAAGACAGACAGTTTGCATTTATCAGTCACAGCTTACATTTCAAATCTAAACCTATTTGCAGTGATTGCGATCATTCTGTTGATTTGCCTGACACTTTGTACATTCCCATCTCTCCAAAAATAAGTTAGTTCTTGTCCATTAAGATTTAATAAGTATGGGTACATGGGATCAAGGACACTAAAAGGACATCATTTCCCAGGTCCCTTGAAATAGTAAATAACAATATTTTGGTCTAGTTCTAAAATTACTGCGTATTTCGAGATCCCTGCTTATTTGGAGATACAGCACACCTGGCATAGTTTTGGAGACTGGTATGCAAGGTAAGGACTATAGTGTGTCAGGTTGGGCAATTATCTTCACAAAGGCCTACACATAGGCAATGTTTTAGGGGGCCAGATAGGAATATTAAGTTCATTATAAAAGCGAAAACTAGGTATCAGCAACAATTTACTTGAAATGTAATAAGCCTCTAGAGTGACACATGACAACAGAATACTGTAATGCTTTTACAACAGTCACCTAAATAACCTTAAGTTTTGAAAGGATATTTTTACTAAAATATACGTAAATTTTTTTTAGAACAACTCATCCCTACTTTTAGTGTACACTGATCAGCCACACCATCAAAGCCTAATATTGTGCAGATCCCCTTTGTGTTGTCAAAACAGCTGTGATGTGTTGAGGCATGGTCTTTACAAGATGTGTCAACATGTCCTGTGGAATCTGGCACCCCTGGCTCTGACTGGTCTGTGGCTACGCAGCCCAATACATAGCAAACAGCGATGCAATGTGTGTTCTGACACCTTTCTATCGTGGCCAGTATTATGTGTTTCAGCAATTTGAGCTGAAAACTGCTGAATTGTAGAGATGCAGCTGATCCGTGTATGACTGGATCCTTCAGCCATAGTCATGCACCTTGAATCAGACAGTGTTTTCAAAACCAACAGTTAAGCTCCGTTTTCTTCATTGTTTCTGTGCTGGAATGAAGCAGGAAACTCCACAGAAACTAATTGTCAGTTTTGAAACACTGTCTGACATAAGGAGCATGTAAATGGCTGAAAAATCCTTTCATATACTAAAGGTAGGAATGCATTTTCTTCTTTTTTTTTACACATATATATATATATATATATATATATATATATCAATCGCCAAATCCTGTCGCTTCCATCTGCCCCTATATAACGCCATATGCGGCTAACGTACTGATCCATGCTGTTGTTCTCTTTTGCCTTGACTACTGCAATGCCCTTCTCAGTGGTCTTACATGTTCCCAGATTGCACCACTGCAATCTATAATGAAAGCGGCGGCGAGGCTCATTTTCCTGTTCACTCGCACCACCACGACTCCTCCCTCTGTCAGTCCCTACATTGGCTCACTGTAAGATATAGGGCTCAATTTAAAATTCTGGTGCTTGCTTACAAGTCCCTACATAATGCTGCTCCAACCTACCTATCCTCCCTAATACACAAATATGTCCCATTGAGACCCCTGCGCTCTGCCGAAGACCTACGTCTATTCTCTGTCCGTACTCCCACCTCTGATGCTCGCCTCCAGGATTTCTCCAGGGCTGCACCTCTTCTGTGGAAATCCCTTCCCTTCTCCATAAGACTTTCACATAGTCTCATCTCCTTCAAAAAACTTAGAAAAATCACTTCTTCAAGAAAGTGTTTCAATTAAACTGTTAGCAGGTTTTTATCCCCCACCCCCCATGACTCCTCTCCTGCTACTGTAAAAAATTACCTACTAATAATATATACTTTATTTATACAATCTATACCTTACAAATCTTTTTAAAATAATAACTATATTAAAATATATATATATATATATATATATATATTGACAGCTGTCCTTTATGCTAGGCTTCAACCCTATGGAACCAAGAAGTTAAAGCTGCATTATGCACTGTAGGTGTGATGAGTTACAGACCATTACAGACCAATTCTGAAGCGAAGAAGAGAGATGGCACAAAAGATGAAAAGACAGGATATAGGGTTGCACAAGACTATCAAAAATGCATAGTGTATACAAAATGGTTGTGCAGATTTATTAAGGAAATTGGTACTTTTATCAAATAACCTTGATACATACCCTGGCTGTTACTCAGGAGACTTGTCCTGTTACTTCCTGGTTGTTTAGCTCAGTAGAAATAAACTCAAGAGGCAGCAATTGCCCAGAGCACCTGCCTTGCAAAGACTTCTCATTGAGCTGCATTGTGACATTTTTGAGTGGACGGTCACATACAGTTAGGGCTGGAGAAGAAGGAGGGGCTTATAAGGTTAGTAGACAAGCAGACAAAATATTTGCAACATATTCAAGCTGTTTTTGATATACACAGTGACAAAAAGCACAATTAAATGCATGCTTTAATTTGGGTTATATTTACTAAACAGTGATTTTTCCTATTTTTGTTTCTTAATTGGGCAGTGTAGTGACCCTTTAAAGCTAAGTTATTATAATGACTGCTGCTAGATTTGTAAACAGACAACATTTTGAATAAACAACATCTGCATTAATAAGCACTAAGATTAATTTTACTGATTGGAGGTGATATGGTACTGTTCTTGTAGCTTGAGGTATTACATTTACTTAAATGTGGCATCAGATTCCCTTCCACACTCGACCATTGATCTGTGAAATAGAAACAGAAAACTGCATCAGAAAATGTTTCCAGAATATGATGATGTTAAAATTCCATTAGAATATCTATTTTAAACTTGACCTAAAGGAAGTAACCCATTCAGCACCACCTATAGAAACAATTGCTACATTGATTTAAATCCAGACCCAAAAGTATTGATTTGCCACCAGAGGAATCATATGTTAATGAGAATACCCCTTTAATGTAAATAGGGAAATAAATCCTACATTTAATCCAACATTTTATGGAACTTTGCCTCTAGTGCTTGAGACATTGTCATGGTTTAGGGAAAGGGTTACTCTGTTGTGTGCTTTTCTTGACAAACTATAGTATGTTAGAATATTTGTGTTGAATACCATATACATACTGAGCTGCCATGTCATATGCATTTGTGTCTGTGAATAAGGAATTAGCGTACATACATGTTCCATTACATCTGCATATAATTCTGGATATCATGGCTTTTTAGATGAGGCTATCATCTACATGAGGCAGCTAAGAAAGACATGTCTCTTTTCAGCCAGAGTAAATATAGAAACATACCCATTTTGTTTCCTTTCTATCTTTTCAGCTTTCTCTTATCCCAATATATCATTTTATAGACGTATGGTACTGCAGTGCCACCCAACATCATGGAATTGGAGGAAGTTGGTTTCTCTCTTGCTCAGAACCTAAGCCTACTCACACAAAGAAAGGCACAACTAACTAATAGTATGGAAAAAAAGAAGACCAGTCAATTATTCCCCAGAAGAAGAAGTCAATTATTCTGTGTGCTGTGGCCTTAAACATCATAACATGTTTATATGCTTAATATGCTGCTTTGAGAACAACTGCCCTAATAAGGACACATTTCTCTACATCTTGACTTAAAGAATGTAACATATAGAGCTTCTCTAACAGCAACTGTTAAACAAGGTAAATCTCTATAAATCTAGAGCTAAATAATGTAAAACATTGAGCACTTGGGACAGTGACTGTGAAAACAGAAAAATCCCAATAAATCTAGATTTAAGCAATTTATTTCAACTCAAATACACAAAGTGCTTCAAAAGAAAAATCCCTTGAAGTGTGGACTTAAAGACTGCAACACATTCAGCATAAATCCAAACATAAAGAGAGTGACTCATTAAACACCAGGTATTGAGACTGTTATAGCATGAAAACGCATGTGCATCTACTTAACCCCTTTATGGTTCTTGACAGCTTTGGATGTCCTGCTCATTTCCCACTTTTAGCATTGTGCAACAATGCTGTTGTTGAATGAAGCTCGAATTGGCTTCTCAAAGAAAAGATCATTGCTCTTTAAGTGGTTAAAATTGTATCTCATACAGGACTAGTGATTGTGCTCTTTAAAGCTTTACTTCTGTAAAGTATTAAATAGTAGCAGAAGCAACTATTACCATTAGAAAAAATAGCAAAGTTTAGACCTAAATAACAAGTCTAGTACAAGGAATAGCATCTCTTATAAAAGGACATTTTTTTTGCGTATAACAAAGGTTTATAACACATGCAGCACTAGGGACAGGAACTGTAATAAAAAATAAAATGTATTTAAAGTTAGAATCAAAAAACATTTCTCATTCAGCACCAGGGGCAACAACTGGTATAAGATGAATAAACATTTAACTCTGGATATTAAGTGTGTAACTCATCCAGCCCCATGGACAGCAAGTGGTATAAGGATTATACATTGAAATCTGGATCTAAAGACATTTATACATTGGATTCTGGATATAAAGATTGTAACTTATTCAGAACTTTAAACAGCAACTGGTATAAATGGAATATACATTGAATTCTGGATCTAAGTAACTCATCCAGCACCATGGACAGCAAGTGGCATAAATTGAATATGCATTTTAATATGTAACAACTAAAGACATCAACTGGTTTAAATTATATATAAATTTAATTCTGGATATAAAGATGGTAACTCATTCAGCACCATGGACTGCAACTGGTATAGATGGAATATATATTGGATTCTGGATATAAAAACTGTAACGTATTCAGAACTTTGGACAGCAACTGGTATAAATGGAATATGCATTAACCCCTTCAGGACGGAGTCAATAGTACACGTTCTGATCAAAACAAAACGTAAACAAAAACTGGAATTTGCGCTATATGTCTGTTCACCCGTAGTTCCCCTCTTTCATATTAAATGCACCCACACTTATTATATATCATTTTGTTCAGGAGAAACAGGGCTTTCATTTCATATAAAATATTTGTATTTGAAACAATTTATTATGAATAAAATTAAAAAAAACTGTGAGAAATTTGATTTTTTTTTTAAAATTTGTAGTTCCGCCTCACATTTTAGCTGTAAATGTCATAATACTGTTATTTTTTACGGCAACAAAATGCACATATTTGTAATCAGCGATGTCTCACGAGTACAACAGTACCCCCCATTAACAGGTTTTATGGTGTTTTTGAAAGTTACAGGGTCAAATATAGAACGTTCCATTTTCAAATTGAAATTTGCCAGATTAGTAATGTTACCTTTGAGACGGTGTGGTAGCCCAGGAATGAGAATTACCCCCATAATGGCATACCATTTGAAAAAGTAGACAACCCAAGGTATTGAACGTGGGGTATGTTTAGTTTTTTTTAGTAGCCACTTAGTCACAAACACTGGCCAAAGTTAGCGTTCATATTTGTTTTTGTGTGAAAAAAGCAAAAAACTAATATTTGGCCAGTGTTTTTGACTAAGTGGCTACTAAAAATGACTGGACATACCCCATTTGCAATACCTTGGGTTGTCTACTTTTGCAAATGGTATGCCATCATGGGGGTAATTCTTATTCCTGGGCTACCATACGGTCTCAAAGGCAACATAACTAATCTGGCAAATTTCAATGTCAAAAAAATGAAATGCAAGCCTTATATGTGACTCTCTAACTTTCCAAAACACCATAAAACCTGTACATGTGGGGTACTGTTATTCTCGGGAGATTTCACTAAACACAAATATTAGTGTTTTAAAACAGTAAAACATATTACAACAATAATATAGTCCATAAAAGTGCCGTTTGTTTGTAAAAAATGCAAAAAACTTCACTTTTACTTAAAATATCATCGTTGTAATACAATTTACCAGTTTTAAACACTAATATTTGAGTTCAGCGAAGTCTCCCGAGTAAAACAGTACCCCCTATGTACAGGTTTTATGGTGTCTTGGAGAGTTACAGGGTCTAATATAGTGCATGCGAATTAAATTCTCTGCACTTTCTCCCTGTGTTGTCAGGCATGTCAATCAAATTTTAATTAATCAAATGACATAATTATGTTAAAAAATTACTTAAATATACACGTAGAATTTTAATATATATGCATTTATAGGTATATAAATTCTGCGTGTATACTAATGTAATCTTTTATGTAATTATATGTATTTATCTCTCTATATATATTTGCGGTTATTTGTATTTTATATATAGATAGATATATATAGAATGTCATTCTAAGTGTATTCTGTTTCCAATATATATATATTAATAACAAAATACAGTTAGAATGAAATTACATATGAATATATAATTTATTTTATATTTTGTTTCAATATTTTATTTATTTATTTAATTATTTTATTTATTTATTATTGTAATTATGCGTATATATATATAATATATATATGTAGATCTATTATATATATAATATATATACATATTATATATATGTAACGTCATTCTAAGTGTATTTTAATATTAATATATATACTAATATTAATATTAAAATACATTACGTATGACGTTACATATATATAATATGTATATATATTATATATATAATATATATACATATTATATATATATAAAAAGCCATTTAATTTATTTTATAACATTTTTATATTTATTTTTTTACACTACCTACCAGCAGGGGGACTGTCTAATATTTTAAACAGTCCCCCTGCTGGCAGATCCATAGCCAGCTATAGGGGGCCATGTGATCGCTCTTTGAGAGCGATCACATGGCCCCCGGGGGCCTCATTTGCCGGAGGGGGGCTGCCTGGGCTCTCAGACAGCCCCCCAGAAGAGGATCGCGGCGGAGGTGAGTACACCTCTGCTCCTGGGGCTGCAAGCCGTTACGGCGTTCTATGCCGCCGCAACGGCTTTAAAGCCCATTAAAGCCGCGACGGCATAGAACGCCGTAACGGCGTTAAGGGGTTAAATTCTGGATCTAAAGACAGTAACTCATGCAGCACCATGGACAGCAACTGGTATAGATGGCATATACATTGGATTCTGGATATGAAGATTGTAACTCATTCAGAACTTTGGACAGCAACTGGTATAAATGGAATATACATTGAATTCTGGATCTAAGTAACTTATCCAGCACCATGGACAGCAACTGGCATAAATTAAATATATACATTTTAACCCCTTAACGCCGTTAAGGCGTTCTATGCCGTCGCGGCTTTAAAGGGCTTTAAAGCCGTTGCGGCGGCATAGAACGCCGTAACGGCTTAAGCCCCCAGAAGATCGAAGCTACTTACCTCCGCCCCGATCCTCTTCTGGGGGGCTGCCTGACAGCCCAGGTAGCCCCCCTCCGGCAAAGGAGGCCCCCGGGGGCCATGTGATCGCTCTCAAAGAGCGATCACATGGCCCCCTATAGCTGGCTATGGATCTGCCAGCAGGGGGACTGTCTAAAATATTAGACAGTCCCCCTGCTGGTAGGAAGAGTAAAAAAAAATTATTAAACATGTGTAAAATTAAATTAAAAGTATTTATATATATATATATATATATATATATATATATATAATATGTATACATATTATATATATATAATATATATACATATTATATATATATATAATATATATACATATTATATATATGTAACGTCATACAAAGTGTATTTTAATATTAATATTAGTATATATATTAATATTAAAATACACTTAGAATGACGTTACATATATATAATATGTATATATATTATATATATAATAGATATATACACATATATTATATATAAATACGTCTAATTACAATAATAAATAAAATATTAAAATATTGAAATAAAATTTAAAATAAATTATATATGCATATGTAATTTCATTCTAACTGTATTTTGCTATTAATATATATATATTGGTAACATAATACACTTAGAATGACATTCTATATATATCTATCTATATATAAAATGCAAATAACTGCAAATATATATAGAGATAAATACATATAATTACATAATAGATTACATTTGTATGCACGTAGAATTTGAATACCTATAAATGCATATATATTAAAATTCTACGTATATATTTAAGTAATTTTTTAACATAATTATGTCATTTGATTAATTAAAATTTGATTGACATGCCTGACAACACAGGGAGAAAGTGCAGCGAATTTAATTCGCAAGCACTATATTTGACCCTGTATCTCTCCAAGACACCATAAAACCTGTACATAGGGGTTACTGTTTTACTCGGGAGACTTCGCTGAACTCAAATATTAGTGTTTAAAACTGGTAAATTTTATTAAAACAATGATATTTTAAGTAAAAGTGAAGTTTTTTGCATTTTTTTCAAACAAACGGCACTTTTATGGACTATATTATTGTTGTAATATGTTTTACTGTTTTAAAACACTAATATTTGTGTTTATTGAAGTCTCCCGAGAATAACAGTACCCCCCATGTACAGGTTTTATGGTGTTTTGGAAAGTTAGAGAGTCACATATAAGGCTTGCATTTCATTTTTTTGACATTGAAATTTGCCAGATTAGTTATGTTGCCTTTGAGATCGTATGGTAGCCCAGGAATAAGAATTACCCCCATGATGGCATACCATTTGCAAAAGTAGACAACCCAAGGTATTGCAAATGGGGTATGTCCAGTCATTTTTAGTAGCCACTTAGTCACAAACACTGGCCAAATATTAGTTTTTTGCTTTTTTCACACAAAAACAAATATGAACGCTAACTTTGGCCAGTGTTTGTGACTAAGTGGCTACTAAAAAAAGACTAAACATACCCCACGTTCAATACCTTGGGTTGTCTACTTTTTCAAATGGTATGCCATTATGGGGGTAATTCTCATTCCTGGGCTACCACACTGTCTCAAAGGTAACATTACTAATCTGGCAAATTTCAATTTGAAAATGGAACATTCTATATTTGACCCTGTAACTTTCCAAAACCTGTTAATAGGGGGTACTGTTGTACTCGTGAGCTGATTACAAATATGTGCTTTTTGTTGCAGTAAAACCTAACAGTATTATGACATGTACAGCTAAAATGTGAGGCGGAACTACAAATTAAAAAAAAAAAAATTCTCACAGTTTTTTAAATTTTATTCATAATAAATTATGTTTCATATATAAATATTTGATATAAAATGAAAGCCCTGTTTCTCCTGAACAAAATGATATATAATAAGTGTGGGTGCATATAATATGAAAGAGGGGAACTACGGGTGAACAGACATATAGCGCAAATTCCAGTTTTTGTTTACGTTTTGTTTTGATCAGAACGTGTACTATTGACTCCGTCCTGAAGGGGTTAATAATGATAATAATAATAATAATAATAATAATAATAATAATTATTATTATTATTATTATTATTATTACTAATAAGACAGTAACTGTTATAAATTGAATATAAACTGAATTCTGGATATACAGAGGGTAACTCATTCAGCACCATGGACAGCAACTGGCATAAAGGAATATACATTGAATTCTGGATATAAAGACAGGAACTCATTCAGCACCATGTACAGCAACTGCAATAAATGTAATATACCGTATATACTCGAGTATAAGCCGAGTTTTTCAGCACATTTTTTGTGGCGAAAAACCCCAACTCGGCTTATACTCGAGTCAATAGTCTGTATTATGGCAATTTGCATTGCCATAATACAGACAGGGGGCTGTCAGAGAGCTTACTTACCTCTCCTGCAGCTCCTGTCAGCTTCCTCCTCCTCCTCGCCGTCCGTTCAGCACTTCGGTCAGCTCCCAGTGTAAGTCTCGCAAGAGCCGCGGCTCTCGCGAGACTTACAGTGTGAGCTGATAGAGGAGCTGACCGGACCGGCGCAGAGGAGGAGAGAGCTGACAGGAGCTGCAGGAGAGGTAAGTAAACTCTCTGACAGCCCCCTCCTCCCCCCCACTGAACTACCAATGCCACTAGACCACCAGGGAAGGAGCCCCCCTCCCTGCTATGTATAAAGCAGGGAGGGGGTACGAAAAAAAATAAAATAAATATTACAAATAAAATAATAAAAAATAAATATTAAAATAAAAATAATAATAATTAAATAAAATAAAATAATACAAATTAATCATAAAAATATTAAAATAATAAAAAAAAAATACAAAAAAATTGCCCACTCCCCAGCAAGGCTCTGCAACACACACACACACTGCATTCATACACACACTGCACCCATACTCATACACACATACGCACACACACACTGCACTCATACATACACACACACACTGCACTCATACATACACACACACACTGCACTCATACATACACACACACTGCACTCATACATACACACACAGCACTCATACATACACACACACACTGCACTCATACATACACACACACACTGCACTCATACACACACTGCACTCATACACACACTGCACTCATACACACACACTGCACTCATACACACAAGCTGCATTCATACACACACGCTGCATTCATACACACACGCTGCATTCATACACACACGCTGCACTCATACACACACGCTGCATTCATACACACACTGTAAATAAATATTCAATTAATATAATTTTTTTAGGATCTAATTTTATTTAGAAATTTACCAGTAGCTGCTGCATTTCCCACCCTAGTCTTATACTCGAGTCAATAAGTTTTCCCAGTTTTTTTGGGTAAAATTAGGGGCCTCGGCTTATATTCGGGTCGGCTTATACTCGAGTATATACGGTACATTGGATTCTGGAAATACAGATTGTAACTTATTCAGAACTTCAGACAGCAACTTGTATTAATGGAATATACATTGAAATCTGGATATAAATACAGTAACTCATTCAGCACCATGGTCACCATGGTTATACCTACTGGAAAAATATCCCCTTTTTTCACTTGTTAAGTCCTCAGAGTGCATCTCTCCATTTTTGTATATATCTATATATATCTATATATATATATATATACAAAAATAAAGATAATTCAGGCACTCACCCTTAAGAGATTTGTAGTTATCTTGCCTTAGGTGCTACCAGCGTCTGAGATATATGGTCAAAGATGAAGTAGGAGCACTCAAAAGGACTTTTTTCGGTGATTTTAATGTAGTGAAAAAAAGTTTACAACAAAGTGTAACGCATCTATTCAATCGACGTTTCGACCCCTAAGGGTCTTTTTCAAGATCGTAAAAAGGCCCTTAGGGGTCGAAACGTCGATTGAATAGATGCGTTACACTTTGTTGTAAACTTTTTTTCACTACATTAAAATCACCGAAAAAAGTCCTTTTGAGTGCTCCTACTTCATCTTTGACTATATATATATATATATATATATATATATATATATATATATATATATACACACACATACATACATACACGTTTCATAACTGTGTTATAGAATTATTAAAACCCTTATTAAATTTCCCATTAACTCCATTAACTTCATTATATGACAGATTTTCCTAACAGCATTTAGAATATTAGAAAGAGAATGTATTTTCTAGAAGGATATGAGCAACACCGGAATTGTCAAGTTCCTGTAGTATGAAACATTGTATGCCATAGTTAGATCATGAGAACTGTACTAATGAAATGTCCATTCACTAAAAAGCCTTGAACCTGACCTCGAATCTAACAGCACTAACTACTCAAAATGGCGCCTGAAGCACCCCTCCCATCGAGTGAAGCCTCGTGCTAGCAAGATGGCGTCTGAGCCATCGTGTCCACTCCCGTGTCCAAGATGACGCCACCTCTTGGTGGGAGGACATTTAGCCGGCCACTTAGTACTTAAGCCAATTAATAATATTGATGGGTGGGTATTGACATAGCCACTTAACACCTAACCCAATTAATGACGTTTATTTGTTGTTATCTTGATATTCTATGATGATGTAATATTGCTCTTATAAGGGTCTGCGAGCCCGCTTTTTAACCAGATGCCATTAAATTTTCTCGAAGTTCTTTTAACCTGAACTCCGTGTGTCAGTGTGAATTTACTTCTGCGTATACGCAATTTAATCATCTCTAATTTGGACAGGAACAGATAGTCATTCAAACTTATTTGTTTGCTTAAAAGAATCTATATCAATTTGGCGCATCCAACGTGGGGCTCCGGGTTATGGCCTTTGGCCGGTCAGCCGTCTCAGAAGACGCTGGACGGAGGAATCCTGGGGGAAGGAAAGGAGACGGATCACCTCCCAGTACACGGTAGAGACTGCTGCAGAGCCTAGCCGGTATGTTCCAGCCCCTTTGATTGACCCGTCCCAGTGTCTGCGACTGCTACCGGGAGGACATCAAAGTCAGGTAATAACTTGCCCGGGGCCTTATTGATACCCACCTGTTTACCTGCATTTTGACTATCTGTTGCCTGGGTGTGTTTGTATTGGTCTGTCTTTAGCTTAAGTGCCCGGGTAGAGTGCTTGCCTGTTTACCCCTTTTAGGGAAAAGGGGGGTGGACCTGTGGAGGTTTTCCTGGGGGTCCTCTATTGCCTGTTTACCCCTTTTAGGAGCCACGTGGCTGTGGCTGTAAGGAAAAAGGGGGTGGACCTGTGGAAGTTTTCCTGGGGGTCTTCTTTTGCCTTTTTACCTCTTTTAGGTGCCGGGTAGCTGCGGCAGTAAGGAAAAAGGGGGGTGAGGGATCTGTGGAGGTTTGTGTAGACTCATAGCTTCCTGGGGGTTCCTTTGGTGTCACTTTGATAGCCTAGCTAGCCTCATTGTGCACATTGCTCTGCTTGCAGGGAGGTGGTACCATCCAGCCTCGAGCGCTGAGGCTGGTGGCATTCCAATTTTTCTTATTTGTGGCGCGTGGATTCGGGCAGGCATTGCTGTCTCCATCACCACGTGGTAGTGAGACTTACTGGTGGGTCCGTAGGGGCACTACGGGAGTGAGGGAAGTGGTGGTCATGGGTACCGGTCCACTGTAACGGGGGAGGCGTACGGAACTCGGGCCGGTGTTAGCTGTTTTCCATCGCCGCAGGTAGTGAGACTTGAGGAAGTCGTTCTCCGAGCGGGGACACTACGAGGTTGAGGGAGGTGGCTTTGGTCACATGAGTAAAGGAAAGGGATACTGTTGAATTTATTTGAACTGTGATGCATGCACTGTATTTCAATTGAAATGTTGTCTTAATTGGGAGTCATTCAAACTCCTGTGTCTATCTCTACTTTCACTTTTTACTTTTACTCTACTTCCTGTGTTATTTACACTTTCCCCTCCTATTTCTCTTTGTGAGAGAAGTGATTGGTCACACACTTCTCACCTCGCTCCAATCCGTGGCTACCTCGGGTAGGCGGAATAAGTGACTAGTCTACGTTTTGGGAAGACGTACGTAGGGACCCACCCTTACGTAGCAGTCGAGCATTGTAGACACTCTGTTTCGTTTTCTTCCTCTATATCTGGAACGCCTTTTATAGGGGGAATGGGACAGGGGTTAGATAAGCCCAGCAAGGGCTGGTTAGCGTGTGATCTATTTGAAGACAGAGAGGGTGAAGAGATGGTTAAGAGAGTTGACAAGATTGCTAAAGTGTGTGGAATTGCTGTACCTTCATGTGGTAGATTACAGCCAGAGAGCTGGCGCAGATTACTGACAGAGAAGAAAGGCAAGCTTACAGATAATGATTTGCTTCGTACAGCAGAAGCCTGGTACAGACAAACAAAGGTTTGAAACTGTATGTATATCATAATAATTATGTTGCTGGGGGATTCCCTCAGCCAGCGCCCCAAAATGGCGCCCAGGGGATGTCCATTCCCAAGGTTCAGTCAGCAATGAGTGACATTCAGCTGACCATGTTCCCCACCCCTAACCCTCCCATCACCCATCCCGTCATCGCCCCTGTTTACCCAGTCCTGAATTCTGATGGATCTTTATTCCCCCCCCCATCATCCCTACAACTATCATCACCCTCATCCATCCATGCACTATCTTCCCTGCCTAATCCAGCTATTCCATCCGTCATTCCTTCTCTACGCTCTCTCTCCGTCAATAACCCTACCCTCCCACTTACACCCACCCAGTCCACTAACCCCTCCTCATTTGCTATTACCCATCCTACTACACCCACTTCGGTCCCTCCTACTACACCTGCCTCTGCTAATCTCTCTCCGTCCTCCCTTCTGCCTACTCCTCCCACAGCCCAAGTTCCCGCCTCCCCACCTTCACATCCCTACCCTGCCTATCCTACCTCCCTTCCTAATCCCTACCCAGCTATCCCGCCCTCCCCAGGTTCTGCCTTAGCCCCTGCCCAGATGGCCTGGCCATACCCCTACCCCTATCCCGTGGCCCTGTCCTATCCAAACAATCCCTACTTCCCTTCCCTAGCCACACCCCAGGCCCCATTCACGCCCATCCCGATACAGTTTGCCCCGGATGTGCCCACATCCAACATGGCCGCCACTACCTCTCTTGACCCTAACGCAGCTTCCTTTCACGCCCCCAATATGGCGGCCCCCAGTAATCCAGCACCCCTAATGCCGGTACTTCCTAATGATTTCTCACCCCGAGCTCATAACCCACTGGCTACCCCGGCATCCGGGATCCCCTCATATCCCCCGGTCCTGACACCTCAAGCAGCTCCGCTTCCCAAAGCGGTCCAGGTCACATACGAAGATGAATTTGAAGAGGTTGGCTCTCATGGTTACCATGGCTCACCGGATGCCATAGAGCCTCAGCCTCGCTGTTCCCTCGATGATCTTTTCGGACATATGGGCCGGGGAGAGCAGGCTCCTCCTAAATATGTTTCTTTTAATCCCACTCAGGCTAGTGCTTTGATGAAATCACTCTCTGACCCAGAAAAACAACCAATGCCTTTTTACCGAGGGATAGTTCAGATTCAAAAGACCTATTCCGCCGCATGGCGAGATTTACTAAGCATTTGTGCCATTAAGGCCGGAGATGCATACTGGCCTAGCATAGCCCGCCACCTCAGCACAAATTTGCTTGAGACTGATACTGATTACTCTTCTGGAATAGCATTCTGCAACCAGCTAAAGGACTGGGCTAAGGACAAACTTGCAGACCAGGCTGCTGGCCTTACTGATATAGTACAGGAAAAAGGAGAATCAGTGGAAAGGTTCCATGCAAGACTGTTTCAAGTGTTCTCAGATTTGGGATTTGATCTTACTAATAAGATTCATTCTCAAATGCTGTCCGGTGCCTTTGTCCTAGGCATCAAAGACTCTATACGCAAGGGGATCATTGCTGCACGCCCTGAATATAGAGTTGTTCCTCTGGATACATTACTCCAGGTGGCTAGGGGACTAGAATCTGCTCAGACTCCAAGAAAGCCCAATTCAGCTCCCCTTATGGTGTCCCGCCCTGGCACTATTCCCAGAGGAACCAGACCCGAAGATGGATTCTGCTTCAATTGCCATGCAAAAGGGCACTTCAAAAATGAGTGCCCAGAACCCAAGAATGTGACCAAGTCTGCTCCTGCCCCCAAGACCCCAAAAGCCATTCCACATGTTGAGGAGCCAGAAGATTAGGAAATTGGCAAGCCTGTGCCATTAACCCCTGTCATGGCAGTGTCTTCAGGGGATCGGGGGGGGGGGGGGGCACTTGCCACTGTGACTCTACCCATTGAAGGACAACCTACTACATTTCTTGTTGACACAGGTGCAGCCCGAAGTGTTCTACGAGAACAAGACCTGCCAGACCCATCATTTCTGTCAAAAATTGATGTTTCTTGTGTAGGAGTGGATGGCCTACCAAGACAAAGTCCTTTAACAACTCCTTTATGGGTTGGGAACTACCCTAGCTTGCTTGCTCGCTTTGTGGTGTCTTCCACATGCCCCATTAACCTGTTAGGCGCTGATGTTCTTTCACGCCTGCAGGCATCTATCATCTTCACTCCAGATGGACAAGTAGAATTATCTACCCCTCTATCTGATTCAGACACCTCAGCTTTGTGCTCCCTACCCCTGATGCTACATCTTGAAGAACCCCATGGGGATGCAAAGGAACTGAGGTCTAATTTCCCTGAGTCACTAAAGACAGATGTTCCTGCAAAACTGTGGTCCTCAGGCCCAGAGGACATAGGTCATCTAAAAGTACCACCTGTGATGGTAAAACTTATTCCAGGAGCAAAGTTACCAAGGAAATCACAGTACCCTTTGAAACCAGCGCAAGCTGCAGCCATCACAATTCAAATCCAAGCACTCCTGGAGAAGGGTGCTCTTGTCAAATGTGAATCTCCATGCAACACCCCATTGTTTCCTGTGAAGAAAAAGACACCAAAAGGAGAACCAGAGAAGTACAGAATGGTCCAGGATCTCCGTGCAGTGAATGAAGCAACAGTCCTGGACACCCCTATTGTGCCAAACCCACACACTCTTCTCTCTGGAGTTCCACCTTCTGCAAAGTACTTCACAGTCATTGATCTGGCCAATGCCTTCTTCAGTGTACCCCTGGATCCAGTCTGTCAATACCTGTTTGCCTTCACACATGAAAAACAACAGTATACATGGACTGTCATGCCCCAAGGGGCACAAAATTCTCCAAGTCAATTTGCAAAGGCCATGTGTTCTATTCTTGATCCATGGCAATCTGACCATCCAGAGGTCGTCTTGCTTCAGTATGTAGATGATTTGCTGCTCTGTGGAGATGACATACCCACAACAGAAGAATGCTCAATTAATCTCCTTTGCTATTTAGCAGAACAAGGATGTAAAGCTTCACGTCTCAAGCTTCAATTCTGTCAAGCTACTGTTATCTTCCTTGGCCATTGCCTATCTCAGGGTACTAGACATCTCACCCGTGACCGAGTCAGAGCAGTACTGGATATTCCACCTCCAAGGACTTCAAAGTCTCTACATGCCTTTCTAGGCCTCATTTCTTACTGCCGAGCTTGGATCCCAGAAGCTTCTCTGCTCATGCAACCACTCTATGATACCCTCAAGTCAGACCCATTCTGCTTGACCATAGAAGCCCATGACAACTTCTGCACCCTAAAACGTGCTATTGCTTCTGCTCCTGCCCTTGGCCTACCAGACTATACCAAACCCTTCAAGTTATTTGTCTCTGAAAGACAGGGCCATGCTACAGGAGTCCTTACCCAAGCACATGAATCTAGAGGCCGTCAAAGGCCTATTGGATTTTTCTCCTGCCAACTGGATGTTGTGGCCAGAGGAACCCCTTCTTGCCTTCGGGCCGTTTTTGCAGCCAGATAACTAATTGAAAGAACTGCAGACCTGGTCCTTGGCCACCCTCTAGTTGTTTTGGCCCCTCATGACATTTCTGCCATCATCAACCAAGTACAACTCAAGCATGTCTCTCCTGCCAGACACCTCCGTCTTCAATGTCATCTCCTGTTACCTGACAACATCACCCTCCAAAGATGTCAGGTTCTCAATCCGTCCACCCTTCTCCCACTTCCTGAGGGGGGTATATACTATGGGTTTATCATGGATGAAACCTATATTTTCCTTCTTGCTGGCACCATCAAGAAGATGCATCCCAATTTATCCTTCTATGACGGACAGACACCTCTCTGCGATGGAGCAGGATATGCCTTCTGTACCATGTGGTACAAGCCAAACATCACTCCTGAACCTTGCTATGAAGATGAGCTCTATCATCTGTGAAACTTACTTCACAAGACTTCTACTGTGACTCTGAAGGCAACAGTATGGTCTTGATTCATCTACCTCCAGAACTCAAACATTTGTATCGTCATTGGGACATTGCCATTCCACATGTCCCTGTCACCAAGTTAAAGACAAGATCATGGAATGATCTTGGGCCCATGGCAAAATTATGGGTCACCATGAATGAATCACAGCTACAGGAAAATGGCGTTGTCAAATACCCAGCAACTGACCATCTAGAGGCATGGCCACGCCACTTCCTGGAAAATGAATTTCAAGATCTGGTCATAGTAAATGACTATGACCCAGAAACAACTCATGACTGTTTTGAACAGATGAAAATGGAGACAAAACATCTACCAACCGTGCATGAGGATCCACTAGTAGATCCTGATCTCACTCTGTTTGTGGACGGTTCAAGGTATGCTGATGAAGAAGGAAAATACCACACAGGATATGCCATAACCACAACAGATGAAATTATCAAGTCATCATCTTTACCACCAACAATGTCTGCACAAGAAGCCGAATTGCAAGCCCTGACTTCAGCGTGCAAGATCTCTGAAGGAAAGCGCGCCAACATCTACACTGATTCAAGATATGCATTGGGCGTGGCACATGACTTCGGATTAATTTGGAAAACAAGAGAATTTCTTACCACTGCCAGTACGCCAGTCAAACACAGTTCTGCAATCAAAGAACTAATGGATGCCCTCCTACTCCCAGAAGAAGTGGCCATTTTGAGAGTGAAGGCACACGGGAAATTGGATACAGATGAAGCAAAGGGCAACCATTTAGCTGATCAGGCTGCTAAGCAAGCGGCAAGAGAATTGCAGGAAGTGGATGAAGGAGTGTCCGGACACGAAGAAATTCCTATTTTTACCTTGCAGACTCTTCCTACTGACCTAAGAATCCTACGGGAACAGCAAGCTGCAATTGCCCCTGAGGAAATACAGAAATGGAAGAAGAAAGGAGCAGTCCTAAAAGATGGAGTATACTACAACAATCTTAGATTCTGCCTCCCTAAGAATTTATATCCAGCAGTCGTCCAATGGGCACATGGACCTGCACATCTGTCAAAAGACCTAATGGCTGCCCTCATACAGAAGTATTATGAAGCACCTGGAATTACTACACTGGTCAACAACTTTTGCAAGGCCTGTGTTATTTGCGCAAAGTGCAACCCAGGAAAACCAACCAAAGTGCCCTTGAAACACCTGGCTAAGCCTATGTACCCATTCCAGAGAATTCAGATTGACCACATACAAATGCCAAAGAGTGGTCCCTGTAGCGGAGAGCTGATTTCTCACAGCTATTCTCCACTTTAGATCCAAGAAAGGCTCAGGAACAAGTCATTAGTAAATCCACAGCAGAGTTTCCAACAGGTAAAAAGGTACAGCAATATCCCCACAGCACTCCCAATAACTGGACGACACACAGTTTCAGGAGTAGAACTGACAATCGTTTATTCCAAGGTTTCTTATAAAGCCTGCTCCCATGCAAGGGAGGGAACTACAGTAATTATGACAGTAACCAATACAGTGCTTGTTACCTCCCACACATCTCCTCCCCTCAGAGTGAGTCATAATCCCCTTAAATTGTACAGTACTTTACCCCAAACTTAGATGTACCCCTAAACCATCACATATCCTTAATATTAGGGTACCGCTAGGTAGCCCTGATCTGGGTGAATATAATATCCAAAATTCACCCAGATCGGACCAGTGGTTCGGTAGTTACAGGAAGGTGAAGTTTGACCGACCGCACACAAGTTGGTATCCAAAAAGGGTTCCATGAGAATGGGCCCTGCGGTCGGTCTCCGTTCGGCAGTTAAAACAGACATTTATAACTGCCATCCATACTTTAATTCACCTAGATAGTGATTCCCTCATTCGGTACTTTGTTACTACCGAATGGGGATTCGTTATGTCTCTCCGTTCGGCAGTTACGGAGCTCTGGAGGTCTCAGCGGTGTTTGGTTGTTTGAGTGTCCGATTTGAGTTCCAGACACTCGACGACCAAACACCGCTGAGATTTTCATGCGTAAGATGGCCGCCGCCACGTGTACGCATGCCGAATGGCGGCCACCCAGATACAATGTTAATGAGCCGGTTAACTTGCGGTTTGGAAAGAATGTGAACCTTAATTGCTGGCACACTTCTCTCTGGGGTGGTCCCTCCATTCGGTAGTTTCCATAAGCAATTAGTACGGATGGAAACTACCGAATAACACACAATTCACACTTTAAATAGACGAATAGCAATTCAACACAGGCAAAATTATAACGAATATAGTCACACAGGCATTTTGCAGGACAGGCTTACTGCGTTCCGCTACACTGCTCCCCCTTGCCCACAAGCCGGCATACACAGTCTGATCCCACACGGATCGGCTTGGGGATGACCGGGGTGCTCACGGATCATTTCTCCAGATCAGTTTGTCGTGACAACCCGTCGGCGTTTCCATTTTGCTTACCCGGGCGGTATTGAATGTTAAAGTCAAAGGGCTGCAGCGCCAAACTCCAGCGCAGCAGCCTGGCATTGTCCCCAGCCACCCGGTTCAGCCAGACTAACGGGTTGTGATCCGTGAGCAAAGAAAAAGCCTGTCCATACAAATAGTGTTGCAATTTCTTCAAGGCCCACACCACAGCCAGGCATTCCTTCTCGATGGCGGCGTAGCTTACTTCCCGGGGTAAAAGTTTGCGACTGATGTAAGCCACTGGATGTTCTCCGCCATCGGCCCCGATTTGGCTTAGTACTGCCCCCAATCCAAACATAGAAGCATCTGTGTGAACAAGAAAACGTTTAGTTGGATTGGGAGCGGCCAAGACAGGGGCATTAACAAGTGCATCTTTCAAGTGTTGGAATGCCTGCTCACACTCCGGGGTCCAGGTTACTTGGCGGGGAAGGTTTTTACGTGTCAGGTCAGTGAGGGGTTTGGCCAGGGCACTATAATTGGGCACAAACTTCCGGTAATACCCTGCTGTCCCTAGGAAGGCTAACACCTGGGTTTTAGTTTTCGGGGTAGGCCACTGTGATACCGCCTCTACTTTGGCTGGTTCCGGCTTTTCCTTACCACAGCCCACTCTGTGGCCCAGGTACTGTACCTCGGCCATCCCAATGCTACATTTCGCTGGTTTTAGGGTCAAACCAGCCTCCCTGATCCTGTCTAGAACCGCTCCTACATGGGCCAAGTGTTCCTGCCAGGTATCGCTAAATATGGCAATATCATCGAGATATGCGCAGGTATAGTCTTGGAACCCATCTAGGAGGCGGTCCACCATCCGCTGGAAGGTAGCCGGCGCGTTTTTCATCCCAAACGGCATGACCTTAAATTGGTACAGGCCGAATGGGGTGACAAAGGCGGACTTAGGGATGGCGTCCGGGGCCAAGGGAATCTGCCAATACCCTTTACACAAATCAATAGTGGTAAGGTATTGACCCCTGGCCATCCGGTCCAGTAACTCATCTATCCTAGGCATCGGGTATGCGTCGGATACTGTCTTTTCATTCAATCTCCTGTAGTCCACCCAAAAAAGCGGGTCGTGCCGTCCCGCTTTGGTACGAGGACCACTGGAGAGGCCCAGGGGCTATCTGAGGGCTCAATTACTCCTAACTGTATCATCTCCTCAATCTCTTTGCGCATATTCTCCCGTACCACTTCAGGGATGCGGTACGGGGTCTGGCGCTTGGGAAGTTGACCAGGGGTTTCTACTCGGTGGGTAGCCAGAGGGGTGTATCCAGGTACATTAGAAAAGGTCTCCTGCTTTTCTTGCAGTAGTTGTTGTACCTCGATACGCTCCTGTGGGCTCAACCGATCCCCCAATACAACTGCTCCTAAATCCCCAGCCAGCTGTCCGTCCTCTAACAGATCGGGGAGGGGTAGGCTGTCGCCTTCTTCAGAGGTGGGGGCGCAGATAGCTGTCACCTCCTCTGAACGTTCCTGGTAAGGCTTCAGCATGTTCACATGGATCATGCGTCGCCCCCCATTCCCTGCGCAGTGGCCAATTATATAAGTGGTGTCACATCGTTGTTCTACCACTTTATAAGGGCCTTGCCAGGCGGCCTGTAGCTTATCGTGTCGGACAGGTTTTAAAATT
Source organism: Pelobates fuscus (assembly GCF_036172605.1). NCBI lineage: Eukaryota > Metazoa > Chordata > Amphibia > Anura > Pelobatidae > Pelobates > Pelobates fuscus. The sequence continues at coordinate 32,377,406 of NC_086326.1, forward strand.
AAAACTTTCTGCCCGACCTGAAAGCTGCGGTCCCTGGCGCCTCTATCGTACCAGGTGCGCTGACGCGTCTGAGCTGCCTGCAGGTTTTCCTTTACCGTCTTTGTGAGTGCTTCCAGGCGATCTCGGAGGGCCAACACATAGGGTACAATAGGGGTGCCGTCAGCGCTACGGTCTCCCTCCCAGTGTTCTCTAATCAAGTCCAGGGGTCCCCTTACTCTCCTCCCGAATAGCAGTTCAAAGGGGGAAAATCCCGTAGATTCCTGCGGCACCTCCCTGTAAGCAAACAGTAAGTGCGGCAGGAATTTTTCCCAGTCTCGGTGAGTCTCTGCGAAGGTTCGGAGCATCTGTTTTAAGGTGCCATTGAACCGTTTGCAGAGCCCATTAGTCTGGGGGTGGTACGGAGCACTAATTATGGGCTTAATTTTACAGAACTTCCAGAGCTGTTGGGTGACCTCTGCCGTGAACTGAGTGCCCTGATCCGAGATGATCTCCCTGGGTAACCCCATCCGGGAGAAAATCTGCATCAGCGCCTCAGCCACCGTCTCTGCATGTATATTAGTTAAGGCTACTGCCTCGGGGTAGCGAGTGGCGTAGTCCACTACGGTCAAAATGTACCGTTTGCCCGATGGGCTAGGCTTCCGGAAGGGGCCTACAATATCTACGGCAACCCTATGAAAGGGTTCCTCAATTATGGGTAGGGGGTGCAGCTTCGCCTTACGCTTATCCCCCCTCTTTCCCACCCTCTGGCATGTATCGCAGGTATTACAATACCTGCGCACCTCCTGGCTAATCCCTGGCCAGAAGAAACTTTGGGTTAGCCGATATCTGGTACGGCTGACCCCCAAATGTCCGGATAGCGGAATATCGTGCGCTATCCGGAGTAATTCGGTTCGGTACCTCTGAGGTACCACCAGCTGTCTTGTAGCAATGGGGTCTGACCCAGCTATCTGTTTACTCGTTTCCCGGTATAATAACTGTCGGTCCCATACAAATCTTTCCCCCTCCGCCCCCGGTTGGATAGAGGTGACCTTGTCTCGGTATACCTGTAAGGTAGGGTCAGTGATCACCTCGGCTACAAACTCGTCAGGAGGGGCCCAAGGGATACAGTCTAGGGAAGGGGAGGAATCTCTTACCTGGACCTCCGGCAGTGCGTTGTTGTGTTGGGTGCGGGCCTGTTGCCTGGTGACTACTGGGTGTGCTTCCTCAGTAGTTTGTGGTTCAAATGCGGAGGTGAGTTTGCCCAGATCATTCCCTAGGACCACCTCAGCAGGTAATTGCGGCATTAGTCCCACTTCCACATTCCCGAACCCCGCACCCCAATGCAAGTGTACCCTGGCTGTGTCTAGCCGATACACGGCTCCCCCTGCAACCCTGACAGCCACAGTCTTATTCAGTTTGGCTTTGTCAGAAACCAAATGACTTTGCACCAGGGTGATGGTGGCTCCCGAGTCTCTGAGCCCCTGCATAGGCTTCCCTTCCAGATACACGGTCTGCCTATGGTGCTGTCGATTATCCGCCTGTGCTTGTAAGGGGTTGGCCTCATGTAGCACTTCCCACTGTTCCACAGTCGTGACTGGAACGGCAGAGCTGTAGGGAAGTGGTACCTCGTCCTGGTAGTGATGCGCTGCTGCTCTCGGTGGTGGTGGTGGAGGCCCTGGTCGGATCCAGGTGGTGCGGTCTCTAGACTGCGGACAATCTCGTTGGAAATGTCCCCACTTCTGGCATCGGTGGCATTGCACAGAAGCAGGTGTGCGGTATCTCTGCTGCGCTGCTGCTGGTGCTGGTGGAGGAAGTTGTCTTGGTGGGGGTTGAGGGTTAGGAGAGAAGGAATTCCCCCCTAGTGGCCGCATGGCAGGTTTGGTACTCACTGCCTTGGTTTGTCTGCGAGCGTCCATAAAATCATCTGCCTTTTTGGCAGCCTCGGTGAGGGTGGTGGGGTTACGATCCCTCACCCATTCCTGTAGTTCTGAGGATATCCCCTCATAAAACTGCTCCAACAGCAGCATTTGTAACAAGTCCTCCATGGACCGCGCTTTACTCGACTGCATCCACCCAAGAGCTGCCCTTTCTAGTCGGCAAGCCCACTCTGCGTGCGAATCTTTGTCCGCCTTTTTCAATTCCCTGAAGCGCCTCCGGTATGCCTCTGGTGTTATTGCATACCGGGCCAGGATAATCTCTTTTACCCGGCTATAGTTCCTAATTTCAACATCAGGTACAGTGCGGTAAGCTTCAGCTGCCCTTCCTGACAGCCGTCCTGCTAATATGGGTACCCACTCTTCCCTTGGTATGTTATGCAGCGTACATAGTCTCTCAAAGTCTTGGAGGAAGGCATCTATATCCTCCTCTGCTTCCACATACATTTTAAAAGCTTGATAGGGAATTTTGGGCTTACCCTCTTGTGTCACAGCTCCTGCTGCACTTCTTTCCGGTGTTTGTGGTCTCCTGTTTCACATCACAAACTCTTGCACCTCTGTCATTGTTTTAGAGATGATCTCTGTTGGTGGGTTTTCCCCATAAAAGGCCAGTCTGAATTGTAAATGCCTTTGGAACTCCTCCTGTTCTGTTTCAGGTCTTTGTTCCGTGGCCTGGACCTCTTCTGCTCTGTACTCTGCCATTACTTCGGTGATAAGCGTTGCTTTGGATTTGCTGCTGGCAGAAACACCTTTCGCTTCCAGAAGGTCTTTCAATGTGGTTCTCTTTAGCGTAGAAAGGTCAATCTCCATTAATCCTTGTTCCTCTGTGAGTCTGGATCCCAGCGCTGCCAACCAATGTAGCGGAGAGCTGATTTCTCACAGCTATTCTCCACTTTAGATCCAAGGAAGGTTCAGGAACAAGTCATTAGTAAATCCACAGCAGAGTTTCCAACAGGTAAAAAGGTACAGCAATATCCCCACAGCACTCCCAATAACTGGACGACACACAGTTTCAGGAGTAGAACTGACAATCGTTTATTCCAAGGTTTCTTATAAAGCCTGCTCCCATGCAAGGGAGGGAACTACAGTAATTATGACAGTAACCAATACAGTGCTTGTTACCTCCCACACATCTCCTCCCCTCAGAGTGAGTCATAATCCCCTTAAATTGTACAATACTTTACCCCAAACTTAGATGTACCCCTAAACCATCACATATCCTTAATATTAGGGTACCGCTAGGTAGCCCTGATCTGGGTGAATATAATATCCAAAATTCACCCAGATCGGACCAGTGGTTCGGTAGTTACAGGAAGGTGAAGTTTGACCGACCGCACACAAGTTGGTATCCGAAAAGGGTTCCATGAGAATGGGCCCTGCGGTCGGTCTCCGTTCGGCAGTTAAAACAGACATTTATAACTGCCATCCATACTTTAATTCACCTAGATAGTGATTCCCTCATTCGGTACTTTGTTACTACCGAATGGGGATTCGTTATGTCTCTCCGTTCGGCAGTTACGGAGCTCTGGAGGTCTCAGCGGTGTTTGGTTGTTTGAGTGTCCGATTTGAGTTCCAGACACTCGACGACCAAACACCGCTGAGATTTTCATGCGTAAGATGGCCGCCGCCACGTGTACGCATGCCGAATGGCGGCCACCCAGATACAATGTTAATGAGCCGGTTAACTTGCGGTTTGGAAAGAATGTGAACCTTAATTGCTGGCACACTTCTCTCCGGGGTGGTCCCTCCATTCGGTAGTTTCCATAAGCAATTAGTACGGATGGAAACTACCGAATAACACACAATTCACACTTTAAATAGACGAATAGCAATTCAACACAGGCAAAATTATAACGAATATAGTCACACAGGCATTTTGCAGGACAGGCTTACTGCGTTCCGCTACAGTCCCCATGAATATGCACTAGTAATAGTGGATATGTTTTCAGGCTGGCCAGAAGCCTATCCAGTAACCAATATCACTGCCAAAACAACAGCAAGACATCTGCTCACAGAAATTATATGTAGATTTGGACTCCCAGAAGTTATTGAGAGTGACCAGGGCCCAGCTTTTACAGCAACAGTGACTAAAGAGATTTGGACTGCTCTGGGGGTGACCCTAGCTTTCCACACCCCTTACCACCCACAAAGCAGTGGCAAAGTGGAACGCATGAATGGTACCCTAAAAGCTAGAATGTTAAAGATGTCACAAGAAACCAAGATGCCCTGGCCAGAAAGCTTGTCAATAGCTTTATTCAGCGTTAGACACACACCTAGAGGGAAGCACTCACTATCCCCATATGAGATTCTATTTGGGACTGCACCCAGACTAGGTTGTTATTACCCCCAACAGCTACAGCTTCAAACTGATGTTTTGGTAGATTATGTAACTGAACTTGCAAGTGCTTTGAACAAAATGCATGCCCAAGTTTTCTCTTCAATTCCAGATCCCGATTTTGATACGGGTACCCACAGCCTGCTTCCCGGAGATTGGGTCCTGGTCAAGAAATTTGTGCGGAAACATACCCTGGAACCAAGATTTGACGAACCATTCCAAGTTCTCCGGATCACTTCAACCTCCGTCAAGTTGGCTGGCAGGCCACATTGGATCCACGCTTCCCATTGCAAGAAGACTCCTGCCCCAGAGGAAGCAGACACCGGACAACCATGTACCCCTGGTACATTATCTCCTTAATTAGCCTAATTAAGGCCCAACAAGTAGCCATTACTAAAGATGCCAGTGGGTACACCTTCTGGTACAATTCCTCATGTACCCGTGTGGCTACGTATACTTTTGACTATTGTGACATTGTAGACTGCCCATTCCCTACGTCACAAATTCAAACCATTTATAGAGATATACCTCATGTAAAAGACCCCTATGTTTGTGTAGTTGACAAACAATGGGGGCATAACTGTAACCATTGGGGGCTGCAGGGTGGAATGCTGGGCCTGCCTGGGGTTACAAACCCAAAAGTGCCTTATCTAAGGTAGACCATGGTAGGTCCCTCCTCCAAAGAATGACTTTAAGGAAGCCTGGAGGAGGTACACCCATAAAATGAATTCTAAACATAGAGCATCCCAGCCCAACGGATGCAGACCAGTATGTAATGGGAATGTATTGGAAGAAAGGTTCCTATAACAAATTGGGGCACTTCTACCTAAAGGATATGTGCCACTCCCCAGAGTGGCAAGGGGCTACCCACGTGGTCCCAAACCCATTAAAACCACACATCCAGTCCTTTAAAGACATGATGGCCATTGCTAACCCCACTTTTGAAGATACCATGGCCGCTGAAACAGGTTTTAATGAAGTTAATTTATGGTTGGAATGGATGAAATACAATGCCAACAAACATAATAGAACCGCATGCTATGTGTGTGGTGGTGCCCGGCCTCACCTTGGCACCGTGCCCTTGACTTTGCCATTAGAAATGGAAAATTGCATTTTAAGTCTTTTTGCCTACCACTACAATTTTAATAGGTCCCTCTGCAAAGCATGGACAGTAGAATATCCCCTCCTAATCAAGGATGTCAAACCCCCAGATGGTGTTACGATCTATAAGGGAAACTACACCTGTTATGCCAACTATGACAGAATTGGTAAGTTCATGGGTAACTTTTCCGAAGGATATTGTGCCACCTACAGAACTGTCCCTATGTACCTATTACAATTCCATACTAGGTCATTAGGGGATATTTACTGGTTGTGTGATTTACAGTTAAGATCCAGAATGGACAAGGAATGGTGGGGGGAGTGTACTCTGGCTAAAGCCATCATGCCCATACATATTATATCTGACACACACCCCGACATACATGAGTCCATACACACACCAGCCAAGGTTAAGCGTGAAGCCCCAGTAAGAGGCAGTTTTGACCCCCACATTTATATTGATGCCATTGGGGTGCCTAGGGGGGTGCCTAATGAATTTAAAGCAAGAGATGAAGTTGCTGCGGGGTTTGAATCACTTTTTACCATAGTTACTGCAAACAAGAATTTAAATTGGATTAATTACATTTATTACAACCAACAACGCTTTGTCAACTACACCAGAGATGCCCTCCAGGGTTTAGCTGAACAATTGCAGGCCACATCCCAGATGTCCTTCCAGAACAGAATGGCCTTAGACATGATTCTAGCTGAGAAGGGGGGCATATGTAAAATACTGACCATGACCTGACCTGTTGTACATACATCCCAGAAAACACAAGTCCTAATGGTGAAGTCACCATGGCCATAGAGAAATTAAATAAGCTCTCTGAAGAGTTAAAAAGGAATTCTGGGGTGAAAGATCCCTGGGAAAGGTGGTTTGGTTGGATGACGGGGTGGCAAAAACCTTTAATTCACATTGGTATGGCTCTACTAATTTTTCTTTTTATTCTCGCTCTTCTCGTTTGTTGTGTCCTCCCCTGCCTGAGAAAATTCCTACAGAAGACTGCAGACCAAGCGGCACCAACTTTTGCACATCTGACAGTTGATGACCAAGATTTCACCTCACCCTGTATACCGCTGCAAACTATCCCTTTTACTGATAAAGTGCAAGAGTTTTAGGTAGGGAACCAGCTTAGGGACAGCGTCCGTCTTTATGGATAGACTGCCGTGCGGAGATGTGGTGGGCAAGCCACTGCGGGATACCAGCGGAGTGAAGAAAGTTCCTGACCGTATTGACGGATGAGCTGCAGCCTATTAGGGACAGGAAGGGACAGAATTGCACTTTGCAATAACACCTAGCTAGCGGTCATGGGGTTTCTGTGCCTTTGGGCTAACACGTCTTCTGGTATTAACAAATAAAGTTTGTCTTTTTAGTGCCTAACATTTCATAGGGGGGACTGTTATAGAATTATCAAAACCCTTATTAAATTTCCCATTAACTCCATTAACTTCATTATATGACAGATTTTCCTAACAGCATTTAGAATATTAGAAAGAGAATGTATTTTCTAGAAGGATATGAGCAACACCGGAATTGTCAAGTTCCTGTAGTATGAAACATTGTATGCCATAGTTAGATCATGAGAACTGTACTAATGAAATGTCCATTCACTAAAAAGCCTTGAACCTGACCTCGAATCTAACAGCACTAACTACTCAAAATGGCGCCTGAAGCCCCCCTCCCATCGAGTGAAGCCTTGTGCTAGCAAGATGGCGTCTGAGCCATCATGTCCACTCCCGTGTCCAAGATGACGCCACCTCTCGGTGGGAGGACATTTAGCCGGCCACTTAGTACTTAAGCCAATTAATAATATTGATGGGTGGGTATTGACATAGCCACTTAACACCTAACCCAATTAATGATGTTTATTTGTTGTTATCTTGATATTCTATGATGATGTAATATTGCTCTTATTAACCAGATGCCATTAAATTTTCTCGAAGTTCTTTTAACCTGAACTCCGTGTGTCAGTGTGAATTTACTTCTGCGTATACGCAATTTAATCATCTCTAATTTGGACAGGAACAGATAGTCATTCAAACTTATTTGTTTGCTTAAAAGAATCTATATCAACTGTGTATATATAGATCATAACTTTGTGTGTGTGTGTGTGTGTGTGTGTGTATATATATATATATATATATATATATATATAACTGAACCTCCCCCTCCCCACACACATTCTGATCCCCACACACACAGACTAATCCCCCACACACCCATACACATACACCCATACATACACAGGGCTCAACAAATTCCAGGTGCCAGGTCACCATGGCGATTAGACATTTCGCCCTGGTGCCTAGCACTTGTCAACCCTTTGCCAAGCCGCACAGGAAACATTAAAGCCAGCCACCGCGGGGAGCATGGAGGCGGTGTGTGAGGGAGCAGTAATCTTCCTGAAATTCCTTTCTGCTCCCTTGCGCGCTGCTTAGCGACTCACTCTGACCCCGGCATCACTACAGAGAGTGCGCAGAGTAGCAGAAAGAAACTTCAGGAAGACTAAGAGGAGACACACTGGATGCCAGGGAAAGATCCACTCAGCTCTCCTAAAGGCTGGGTGGATTTAAATTAAAATAAGAAAAGCAATTTGTGAGAAAATGTGTGTGTGCTAAAAGGGCCCGTAAAGTGTGTGCGTGTGCATCTAGGGGCTGCATTGTGAGTGTATGAGTGTATGAGATTTGGTGTGCAATGGGAGGAGCATATATGTATGTATGTATGTATGTATGTATGTGTGTGTGGGGGGGGTGAAGGTATATGGGGAAGAAGTGTGTATGTGGGTGAAGAGATGATGTGTGTGAGGGGTGTACTGTGTATTTGCAAAGGTGTGTACTCTGTGTTGGTTGGAGTGTACTGTATGTGGGGGGGGTTACTGTCTGTGAGGGTGTACTGTGTTCAGGGGTGTAGAGAGTGGGATAGGGAAGACCTTTACAATTTTTACTTTAATAATAAAAAATAATATTCCCCTTTCCCATACACAGACAGACCCCCCCCCACACACACACACAGACTGACCCCCCCCCCACAAACAGGCTAACCCACACACACAGACTGACCCACCCTGCACAAAATGACCCATACACACACACTCTACCCTCCACCTCCACACACAGACTGAACCTCCCCCACCGCCACACACATTCTGATCCCCACACACACAGACCGATCCCCCACACACCCATACACACACAGACTGACCCACCCCACACAGACTAAACCGCCCACCCCCACAAACAGATGGATCCCCCTACACTCATACACACACAGACTGACCCATACACACAGACTGACCCCCCCCCCCACACACAGACTGATGCCCCTCACACAGACTGACCCATACACACAAACTGACCCCCCCACACAGACTGACTCATACACACAAATTGACCCCCATCCCACACAGACTGACCCATACACGCCCACACATACTGACCCATACACATACACAGACTGACCCCCCCACACACACACACACAGACTGAGCCCCCCACACACAGACTGACACTCACACACAGACCCCCCCACACACACACACAGACCCAGAGACTAAACCACACACACTGACTCACACTTACCAGAAGCTGACTGGATGCCTCTGTGCAGAGCTGAGATTCCTCTCCCGGTCTCTCCCCTGTGCTGCTATTTATGACCCAGGAGGAAGTCCTCCCAGCACAGTGCCCCCTCTGGCTGCTTGTGGGAAAAGGGTGGAACATTCCACCAATGACAGTGCTGCGGCAGCTTGTGTAGGGAGATGCAGTGATCCCGACTTCAATTTCAATTGGTGGGGTACTGCATGATGTAGGGGGGGCCATGGCCCCCTCTTCCTCCTTCCCCCCCAGTGACGCCCCCAGTGACGCCATGCAATATACATTGACCTAATATAAATGGATCTAATGGCAGTAACTCATTCAGCACCATGGATAACAACTGGTATTAATAGAATATACATGGAATTTTGCTATAAAGACAGTAACTCATTCAGCACCATGGACAGCGACTGGTATTAATAGCATATAAACTGAATTCTGGATATAAAGACAGTAACTCATTCAGCACCAGGGGCCCCAACTATCAGAACAGGAAAATAATTTAACCTACATGTAAATGATGTAATTCAGCTGCATTTCTGACAATAAAAAAAATGTAAATCACTAAAATTAAAAATGTAAATAATTTCAGATTTAAAGGACAACTGTAGCCTCAAAGACATGAACCAACATTTTGTTTCTATGGTCTTCCCTATTTCTGTTCAAACACTGTCTGACCCAAGGTGCCTTTGCATAGCTGAACGATCCTGATATATGGAATGGGTTAAAACAAAATCCTTTCAAAACTTAATGAACTGATTATTATGTTAAAAATTGTTTTAAGGTAACAGTTGCACCTTTGAATTCATGATAATTCTCACTTTAATGAATAACTCTGTTCAACTCAAAACAGGATCACCCATTTAAATCTAATCCTTAAAAACATATTCCATGTTAGGTGCCGTTGAGATTTTTTTGGCTCAATTTAACATTTGTAAATCAATTTTTAAATCACCATAGTTGTCATGGATTTCGGATCAATTGATTTCTTTTAAAACTGTACGTTTATAAAGGCAATATGTACTATTTTTTATTTCATGCCATTTATTCTTTTATTTTAAAACTACAACTCCCATAATGCTTAGTCAGGCTACTGAAGTAGCAGAAACTCTACTATTGGTGGTCTTGTCGTCTTTTGGCCACTCCTGCTTCAAATGCAAAGGAGAAAGGAAATCACTAATGAGGCTTAAAGTTAAGAAAACAACAACAAAAAAGATAGCATTTTATGCAAAGACACTTTCCGTTATGGAAACAAAAAAAATTGCACAGCAATTGGTTCTGTTTAAAGGTAAACAAGATAATAACATTCTCTAATGATAGCTTTCTTTGAAAGAAATAGCAACTATCATAGTGTTTAAAGTTTAAGCACACAAGGCATAAATCAGAAGTATTTAATTGACAAGCTAACTAAACATGCCAGACTCCTGAGTCAGATAAATGCTGAGGCAGTCTTTGTAAAATGAGAACATTAATTTAATGATTTCAGAAAGCGGAATAGAAAACAGGGGCAATCTAAACCTACTTCATCAATAGTGAATGCACTTGTTTTAGAATCCGGGATATCTTCTATCTAGTTTTATGTTTTCAAATAAAGTCTAATAGTCCACACACCGATCAACTGGTCTGACCTCACGGCGCTAAGTATAGTTAAAGGGACACTCCAGGCACTCAGACCACTTCTGCCCATTGAAGTGGTCTGGGTGCCAACTCCCATCACCCTTAACCCTACAAGTGTAATTATTGCAGTTTTATAATTACCTTGCAGGGTTAAGTCCTCCTCTAGTGACTGTCAGTCAGACAGCCAATAGAGTGTCTTCCGGGTTCTTAAAAGATGAAAAGTGTTTTAAATGGCACCGGACGTCCTCACGCTATGCATTGAATAATGCTTTCCTATGGGGAGGTCTATGCCAGCGGCCATTGCTGCACATGCGCATTAGGTCTCCCCCACTGGCTGATGTCGGCGGAGGAGGAGCATGGGTGGAGCCTGACCCAGCGCCGAGGGACATTGATATACCTCCATCCTTGGCTTTGCTGCTAAGGGATTGATCCATTCACAAAGGATGTGGGGCAAACCAAAAATGGGAAATGCCAGCCTAGTGTGAATGAATGGCGGACTTCCAAGCACCATGGCCAACCCCATTAAGAGTAAGCCATGTACAGAGCAATCTTGCATCACTCTCAGACGATCTGATGTGCAAGCACTTTGCTGTGGGGACAGTTCCCAATAGGGATGTGCAGAAGCAAAATTCTGACAGGAATCGAGCTCTAACCCTACCACTACCCCTAACCCTACCCCTACCCCTAATCCTAACCCTAACCACCTAGGGTTAGGGTTAGGAGTAGGGTAAGGGTTGGGGGTAGGGGTAAGGGTAGTAGTATTGTTGGGGTTAGGGGTAAGGTTAAGGGTAGGGTTAGGGTTAGATTCCTGTCATCATTCCCTTAAAGGACCACTCTAGGCACCCAGACCACTTCAGCTTAATGAAGTGGTATGGGTGCCAGGTCCAGCTAGGGTTAACCAATTTTTTTATAAACATAGCAGTTTCAGAGAAACTGCTATGTTTATCAATTGGTTAAGCCTTCCCCCAAATCCTCTAGTGGCTGTCTCATTGACAGCCGCTAGAGGCGCTTGCGTGATTCTCACTGTGAAAATCACAGTGAGAGCACGCAAGCATCCATAGGAAAGCATTGTAAATGCTTTCCTATGCGACCGGCTGAATGCGCGCACAGCTCTTGCCGCGCATGCGCATTCAGCTGACGGGGCGGAACGGAGGCGGAGAGGAGGAGGAGAGCTCCCCGCCCAGTGCTGGAAAAAGGTAAGTTTTACCCCTTTTCCCCTTTCCAGAGCCGGGCGGGAGGGGGTCCCTGAGGGTGGGGGCACCCTCAGGGCACTCTAGTGCCAGGAAAACGAGTATGTTTTCCTGGCACTAGAGTGGTCCTTTAATTTTCCCTCCCTCTCCTGTTTTGCCACTTTTCAGAAATCCGAAGCACTTCAGCACTTCCAAAATGCTGCAATTCGGCAATTCGGTTCAGGACTTTGGCAATTCGGGACTTCGGCAATTCGGGACTTCTGAAATTCGGCAATTCGGAAGCATCCAAATGTCTGAATTGCCGAATTCATCTGAATTTAAATTCTGACCGAAACAAATTGCACATGTCTGGTTCCCAATAGCTGAACACCAGGGAACAAACAATGAATGGTGGGACAGGAGCCCAAAACTGGTACCAGACTTGGGACAATTGGAAGCAATTGATCAACACTTAAGTTTACAATTGACATTAATGAAGTCGTAGTGAATAAAGCATGTGACCTCTGGCAAAATTGTCATGTCATGAAAGCAGCTTTATATCCCAACAATTATTTTAAATAAATCCCTTAGAAAAACTCATCACTATATACAAGGCCTATTTTAGAAAAACAAAAGAGTAAAGCATTATAGCAGCACAGAGATGTAAAAGGAGCACTTGATGGACTTGTGTCTTTCTTCAGACTTTATAACTAAGTAACTATGAGTTCTAAATGCACTATGGACAAAGTCCAATGAAAATATTTACAAATGTAACTTGTGAGAATAATGCCACTAATCTTCCAAATCATCTACCTCTTGTATTATGATAGAACTGTATGAATAGACTGCAATACATAATCAGTGATGAGTGAAATGGTAATCACAGAAAGTCGAAAACATTTATTAATGGGGAATGGCCTATATTGCTCCTATTAATGGTAGTTTTGATGTTTTTTTTTATAAAAAAAAAAAACAATTGTCTTTTTAATTGTCTTTTTTTTTTATTTGTGACAGCATCATTTCTCCCTAACACTAATGACATTAATACATTGTGAAAATTTCCTTTAGTTGATGTAATCAAATTATTCAGTGTTCCTTAGAGACAATGGTTCAGCAGAAATTAAGTACATTGCCTTTTGATTTATGGGAAGTTGGATAAATATTTTCTTATTATGAAATCTTGTCTATGTCCAGGTGAATTTTTTTCATCCTGAAAATGGCTTTAGAGAGTAAGATGACATTTCACTGATTGTTCCTCTAACAGTCCATTAATCCAAAAGCTCATTTTGAAAACCCACATTGGGGATTTTACAGCGAGCGTGTTCTTATCTGATTGTCAGTCTTTAAACAGAAATAAAGAACTCTGGGATTCTCCTGAAAGCTCTCCACGCCGACTTCATTTTTAACACTCTGTTGTCAGATTGGCCATCATCATCCTCTGTAATATATTTCATGTCAACCCCCAGGTGTATAAGAAGCAAATTCCATTTCACCTTTCACCAGCTGAATAGGTCTACTGCTGGGCCTGCTTTAGAGGATAAATAGACACAAAGTTCACTGCAGTGAAAGTTAAAATGAAGGGAAAAGGCTGGATTTGAACTGACAGTATTACCACATACTAATAGAAGAAGACCATTGATGGACAAATCATGGGGTTCCTAAAATCACCATCTATGCTATCTTAAACGATATATATTTTCATTAATTTCTATATTGCCAAAATTGTGGTATTCTATAGGTTAACCTAGTCAAGTTGGAGGCACGATCACAAATAAGAAATGATGACTGGCCACAAGGGTCTTTGCGTACTTATAATGAGACCTTGTAATCGTAATGAATTAAAGAGTACTCTAGAAATGTGGGAGGTCATTTAGAAAATGTGGATGCGAATGATAAAGTGACAGTTCAAATCAACAGATTGTTACAAATTGACTGAATTACTATAGATGTCAGGGATATGCAAACAAGACCAAAATAATGCATGGGTAGTAATGCATGTGTTTCTTGTTTCAGAGGACAAATGATTGAATTATACAACGCAAGGTTAGTGAATAAACCATACTATATCCCTGATATACAGTGTTAGTAAAGAGCTGAGCTATATCCAAGATACACAGGGTTAGTGAGAAGCTGTATCCCAGATATGCAGGGTTAGTAAAGAGCTGTATCCCAGATATACAGGGTTAGTCAGAAGCCAAGCTATATCCCAGATTTACAGGGTTATTAACAAGCTGAGCTAAATCCCAGATATACAGGGTTAATAAATAACCATGCTGTATTAGTAAAGAACCGAGCTATATACTAGATATACAGAGTTAGTAAAGAGCTGTATTCCAGATATACAGGCTTAGTGAGAAGCCAAGCTATATCCCAGATATACAGGGTTAGTAACAAGCTGAGCTAAATCCTATATATACAGGGTTAACAAATAACCATGCTGTATTCCAGATATACAGAGCAAAGCTATATCCCAGATATGCAGGTTTCGTAAAGAGCTGTATCCCAGAAATACACGGTTAGTGAATAGCTGTATCCCAGATATACAGGGTTAGTGAATAGCTGTATCCCAGATATACAGGGTTAGTGAATAGCTGTATCCCAGATATACAGGGTTAGTGAAGAGCCAAGTTCTATCCCAGTTATACAGGGTTAATAAAGAGCTGAGTTATATCCCAGATATACAGGGTTAGTAGCGAGTTGAGTTATATCCCAGATATACAGGGTTGGTAAAGAGCCAAGATATATCCCAGATATGCAGGGTTATAGAGTTATATCCCAGATATACAGAGTTAGTAAAGAGCTGAGTTATATCTCAGATATGTAGGGTTAGTAAAGAATTTTACATAGTTTTAGGACACAAAATGAGACATACAACATACGTTCCAGTTATGTACCCTTTTAACCCTTTGCACTGAAATTGTTGGCATTTGACATCCTATGCATGCTGAATCCTTCTGTAAAACATGCATCTGATCCAAATGACAATTATTTGCTTTATCATAGTTCATCTTCATTGTAGACCGAGGTGATGGCTAGACTGGCAGGTGATAAAATATAACAATAAGAAGTATTTTCTTTTTTTGGCATGCTTTTAATGTAGACTAGCCTATTAATCACCATTCCTACAGACATCATTCAGATTCTTTCACAAAATGATCAACAAACCTCTTCCATAGATCATTAGACAAAGACATTTATTTTATGCAAAACTTAAAATAAAAATTTGAATGCAGCAAACAAATCAGACAAAATATTTAATCAGGCTGTCCTCATATCTAACTATTCATTTTCTACATTAAATTATAACTAACAGATGAGTTGGATGCAGTCAATTTTTTTATTTGTATGTGTTTTAACATTATGTTTTGATGCATAATTATCAGGGTTTTTAAATAAATTATTTTATTGAACGGAGAAGCCAAATTCTAGTT
Source organism: Pelobates fuscus (assembly GCF_036172605.1). NCBI lineage: Eukaryota > Metazoa > Chordata > Amphibia > Anura > Pelobatidae > Pelobates > Pelobates fuscus. Next base: position 32,392,563 of record NC_086326.1, read on the forward strand.
AATGTAAAGTGTTCAGGGCAATTCCATTAGAAGTCACAACTGTACGTGCTTTAGGTGAACCCTGTTCTGGTTTGTCTTGGGTCAATGACGTTTGTTGATAGATTTGGGCTTTAAAAAAAAGCAAAGAACACAAAGTTCAATGTCTCTGCGTGTACACCTGTACAGACAGCCCCAAGGTGACCCAAGGGGATAGTGCCAGATGCCTACTCAGAGACTGATGTACCAATTTGAGACTCCAGATGTCTCGGGAAGGGGCTTAACCCCGTATATACAGAAAACCAAACAACAAAATGCAAAATGTGGTCAGACTCAAGGATAACTTGAGACCCCTGACGAAGGTACTCCTTTCTAGCACCGAAACGTACGTTGGGCGTTCTTTCCTCTCATATCATGTATATGAGCACTGGGCACTGGTGGTTTTAGCACCATGATTATCACCTAAATTTACCTTCTATCTCTTTCTTTTCTATGCCTGTCTAGTTAGATTAACAGGGAGAGAGGCTTTTTAAATTTAAACTAGCAGTCGGAATTTGACTGCTATTAACACTTTATATTATCCTCGACCTCCCTCTACCTCTTTACTAGCTCTATTTGGAGCCCTTTTCAACTATGTACCGATTATTGACATTTTCTAGGAGGTATCTATGGTAGGGACTTAGGGATTTATTCTCATTTCCTTATAGTGCATTATATTAAAGCTGATAATTAGGGTTGAGATTTGATTACATATGGCATAATTATATCCCTACCTATATATACCCCTTTTTGACGGGCATGGAATTCTAGTATCACTTGTATATACTTTATTTATTTATTTAGCAGCATTATTATTATTTTTTCTGTTTATGGGTCTATAGTGACACCTGCAGTGGTTCACAGTGACACCCACAACCGTGTCAGCCAGGATTGTTATATTAGACACTACCGCTATAGATATTTCCAGAGGTGCGGTTAGTCTCAAGTTATCCTTGAGTCTGACCACATTTTGCATTTTGTTGTTTGGTTTTCTAGATTTGGGCTTTGTAGTTTATTTAAGGTTTATTTTTTTTATTTTTTTAACAAACACAAAAACCTCTACAATGGAGGGAAGAACACACGAAAAGCAACATATGAAAACTTTCAAAAGGGAGTTTGAAGTGTGACTGGTTACTATAGTAAGTGACACATAAGAACATGTAATATTGAGGACAAACTTAATATGTATTAAGGAATGGAAGTAGGAAACATATTGATAGGGCAATAGCCACATGTACATTCCCTTTGGAAAAACAAAAAAACTGAACAGAGAACTGTCCACTGAGTAGCAGGATTTTTAAATGATGCAACATAGGACTGAGGCTCTATGCCATTGAGAAAGCCCCAACTGAAAATGAAATGTGTTTAGCAAATCAAGCCTCATGTTACTGAAAAATTCTACTACAATATTGAGCGAAGCAGGCAGGGAACTCCCCACTTCGGAGAAGGACTTAATCCATAGGACCACTTTGAGGGAAAAGCAGCCAGCCATACTTCACTAGTAAGATACCAGTGAAATGTCTGAAAACATTGAATCATTATATTTATTGTTTTTAATTATTATTTTATAAGAAAGTGATTAGTAGGTTTTAAATACTTTTAATTAAATTGCCTGATATTTCAGGTTAATCATCAAGTTCTAGGTGTCCTACTTTGTATTTCACATTTATTTTCTCTCCATGGGCATAATTCTAGTTTTCTTACCATCTTGACTTAAGAATAATTCTAGGTTCCTTTCCATGTATTTCTATATTAATAAATTGATTCCTCACCTTGGATACATCTGTTATTATCTCTCCATGTGACTAATTCTAGGCTCCTTATGACACATTTCTATATTTCCTTCCCCCCATGCGAATAAACCTTTGTTCCAATTTGTGCATTTCTCCTTACCTCCTCTCTATGAGAATAAGTCTATTTTTTTCTCATTTGTTTCTATTATCTTCTCTCCATGGGAATAAATCTAGGTTCCCTTGCCTGAATGTATACAGATCATTCCCACCATGTGAATAATTCTAGGTTCATTATGACTTATATCTATTTTTCCCTTCTATCAATATCACTAATTTTAGGTTTCTTGACATGTATTTGTCAATTTTTTCCCCATATGTGAATAATTCTGGGTTCCTTACTATGTGTTTCTGTGTTAATTCTACTTTTCTTGAATTCCCTGTTATCTTCTGTCATTGGGAATTTGCATAGTTTCTTCTCAACATGTGAATAATTCTAGGTTCTATGTTGTGTATTCTCTAGGTTCCCTATCATGTATCTTATATCCACATGAATCCTTTCTTTGTGGAATTTTTCTAAATTCCATACTGTCCATTTATTGATTATCTATGTGAATAAATGCATGCCGAGCAGTATTAATATAAGTTGACCCGGGGATTAGACTGGGGCTCTAGAACCATTTCTTTTTTTGATCCTATTCACCATCCGTATGTGAAAAATTAAGAGGGGATCCCAAACCTCCCTATTCCCTATTACATAGTTCTTTATTATCTACTCTCTAATGGAATAATTCTAGTTTTCCTATCATATAGATTTTTTTCTTCTCTCAGCTGGAATAATTATAGGTTATCTGCTGTACATTATTCTTTTATCTTAATTTTATCAGAATAATTTCATTTTTATTTGCACTTCTCTATTATCTTCTCTGCATGGAAATAATTCTAGGTTTCCATATTACATCTGCATGGAAAAAAATCCTTGGTTTGTCTTGTCTGAATTTATCTTTTTTCTTCATTCCATGGGAATAATTCTAGGTTCCTCGCTGGGTAGTTCCTTATTATAATCTGTTTATGAGAATATTTTCCCCATTTTTTTATTTCTGCATCATATTTTTATCACTGACATTTGTAAAGTGTTGTATAGTCTTTTTTTTTTTTTTAAAGAACGTGTAATCAAAAAGTACAGAATTCAGGAGCAGTTAGGCCGAGCATTTCCATGTACCCTAAATGAGTCCCTAGCTAATGTTATCAACATACAATGTTACCAACATTCAAGCCACTTTTAAAATCACTCTTTAAAGTGGCTCATCCGATTTGTGTGATTGCATGACATGGGAAAAACTGTCTATTTAATCTTTTAATTTGGTCAACAGATTTTGTCTTTTAATAAAAAAATCTACTTGCAGGTTTAAAACTGCCTATGAGGACCGAGGTCAGAAAGTTCAAACAACCATAATCTGTTTCAAGCACAAATATGAAAATAATAGCGTGGCTGCAAGATGGCTGCCTTCACAATGAATTCTAGCTAAACATAATATAGCCTGAGCGTACTGCACATCTTGAAGTCAAGACAGACACAATTATCAGTGCCCACAATACCTTGGCTGACGCCTACACAGATATCACAGCCAGACTGTACTCTCTCATAGACAAAGTTATGGATCATGAAGACTGTGACAGGAGAAGCAATGTCCGCCGGAGGGGGGTACCCGGAGACATACGCCACAGACCTCTTCTAAGCACTGGTACCAGAATTGTCCACGCAAGACATCCTGCTCGATAGAATCCACCGACTCCCAAGAAATCTACCTACATCTCTCCCATGCAATGTAATAACACAGTTCCACTATTATACCTCCAAGGAAAAAAATATGAAAGCCACTAGACTCCTACAGACCTTGCCAGACATATTCTCCAAGATCAAAATATATGCTGACTACTCCGCTTCCATGTTCCTCAAGAAGAAAGCCTTGACACCCATAACATCAGCCTTGAGAGAAGCCGGCATTATCTACATATATATATATATATATATATATATATATATATATATATACACATTCTTTCTCTCTTTTTTTTTTCTTCCCTGCGTACTCATTTAGAGAACAATGAACAGTGAGCTGTCTTTATCATGAGGCATTAAGACACTGGAATGTGGATAAGATTGAACACGATAAAAGTGAGATAGAATACTGTTGTACCTTTGGGTTTTGATATGTGAAAATAGATACCACAATATTTTATGTTTATTTTTTTAGAAAAACAGCACCAAAAGCAACAGAAGGATATCAAGTATTTACATATGTAAACACATTTTAATAAATGGATGTATATCTATACATGCTTTTTTGAGCAAAATGTTATTTTATATAAAAAAAATTTTGAAATCCCATCATGCGCAGTGTGGCTGACACTGTGAAGTATGGATCCCTAAACTCAGGACTGAATCTCTTGGTCTAATAGTTTATGGCAGCTCTTCTTTTTCATAATTTTCCCATAAAGCATGCTTCAGCATTATGTATACTATATGCTAAGTCCACCTGCCGTGATACCGTTTGCAATACTGCTTTTACTTTATACGTTATGTGTTATTTACATTTTATTGTTTGATTTTTGTAAATAGGTATTCATGGTAATGACCCCTGGCCACGTCATTGAGCGTGACGCCACGTGGCTGCAGACTTACGTCGGATAGCCTGCGGCAGTCCCGGTCCGGGTGTCCAAGGAGTCAGATGTATCACAGGTGTGGGCAGGGATGGACTGACAGTGGTTTGGGCCCCTGGGCAAAATTAGGATCCGGGCCCCCTGCAGATCAATATATGTGCTGGTGTAGATGTACCGTTTATTTGATTGTATGTGCATGTAACGTGAATGTATGCTTCTGTGTGTACATGCACTGTGAACCCTGGTGTAATTATATATGTATGTCTTTGTGTGTCGTGTCAGGATATGTGGAATTAGAGTTTATTTAAAGGGAAACTATAGTGCTAGGAAAACAAAGTTGTTTTCCTGGCACTATAGTTACCCACAGATAAAAAAACCCTTCTGTCACTTACCTGAATCCAGCGCTGATGTCTCTCGGTGCTGGTTCAGGCCCTGCACTCTCATTAGGACTTCCCACATAGTAAAGCATTGTATAAAGCTTTCCTATGGGGTTTTGTATGACGCTAGATGTCCTCATGCATAGCGTAAGGACGTCCAGTGCCACTTAGGTGACCAAAAGTTGCCTAGCGAAGCAAAAGTCTCTAGTGGCTGTCTGGTAGACAGCCACTAGAGATGGAGTTAACCCTGAAAGGTAATTATTGTAGTTTCTCAAAAACTGCAAAAATTGCAATTGCAGGTTTAAGGAACCTGGGACACTGCACTCAGACCACTTCAATGAGCTGAAATGGTCTGGATGTCTATAGTGTTCATTTAAATATATTTAAATGGATAAAAAGACCCCACAATCAAAAATGGGGGGGGGGGGCTAGTAATTTCTAGAACTAAATCATAGTAGTAATCACGTGGGTGTAGGGGACGGTTAGATGTCATAGCATAGGATGCAGGGTTATAAAGGCCATAGTGGGTGCAGAGGTTAATAGGGGCTTTAATGAGTGCAAGGGGTAATAGGAGCTGTAGCGTGTGCAGGGGACATGGGGGATAAACACTGCAGTGGATGCCAGGGGCATAGAAGCTGTAGTGTTTATAGGGACTTTAGTGGGGACAGGGAGTGATAGAGCCTATAGTGGGGGTAGGGGTAATAGGGGCTATTGTGGATGTAGGGGAGGGATAGGGGCTGTGGTAAGTGCAGAGATCAATAGATGCAGTAGTGGGTGTAGGGGAAATGGTCTGTAGTTTGTGCATGGGGTTCATTGGGCTTTAGTTGACGCAGGGATTATAGGGGCTGTAGGGAATATAACAGTTGTAGGGTGTGCGGGGATTTTAGGGGCTGTAGTGTGTAGGGATGCTGAAGGGGTCAGAAGGGCTGTAGGGGATAGAGGGGCTGCGGGGGGTAGACGGTCTGTATGAGGTAAGGGTCTGTAGGGGATGCAGATATTTTAAGGGCTGTAAGAGATGCAGGTATTTTAAGGACTCTAGAGAGTAGAGAGGCTGTAGGAGGTTTATAGACTGTAGGGGGGCTGCAGTGGTTAGAAGGGCTGCAGGGTTTAGTATGACTGCAGGAGATAGAAGGGCTGCAGGGGGTAAGAGGGTGCAGGGGGTAGAGGAGTTATAGGGGCTGTAGTGCTTAGAATGGGTTCAGGGGGGCTACAGGGAATAGAGGGGTTATAGGGACTGCAGGGGTTAGAATGGGTCCAAGGGGTAGGTGGGCTACAGGTGTTAGAATGGGTCCAGGGGGTAAGTGGACTACAGGGGATAGAGGGATAATAGGGGCTGCAGGGGTTAGAATGGGTCCAGGGGGTAGGTGGGCTACAGGGGATAGAGGGATTATAGGGGCTGCAGGGGTTAGAATAGGGTCCAGGGGGTAGGTGGGCTACAGGGGATAGAGGGATTATAGGGGCTGCAGGGGTTAGAATGGGTCCAGGGCGTAGGTAGGCTACAGGGGATAGAGGGGTTATAGAGGCTGCAGGGGTTAGAATGGGTCCAGGGGATAGGTGGGCTACAGGGGATAGATGGGTTATAGGGGCTGCAGGGGTTAGAATGGGTCCAGGGGGTAGGCGGGCTACAGGGGATAGAGGGATAATAGGGGCTGCAGGGGTTAGAATGGGTCCAGGGGGTAGGTGGGCTACAGGGGATAGAGTGATTATAGGGGCTGCAGGGGTTAGAATGGGTCCAGGGGGTAGGTGGGCTACAGGGGTTAGAGGGGTTATAGGGGCTGCAGGGGTTAGAATGGGTCCAGGGGGTAGGTGGGCTACAGGGGATAGAGGAGTTATAGGGGCTGCAGGGGTTTGAATGGGTCCAGGGGGTAGGTGGGCTACAGGGGTTAGAGGGGTTATAGGGGCTGCAGGGGTTAGAATGGGTCCAGGGGGTAGGTGGGCTACAGGGGTTAGAGGGGTTATAGGGGCTGCAGGGGTTAGAATGGGTCCAGGGGGTAGGTGGGCTACAGGGGATAGAGGGGTCCAGGGGGTAGGTGGGCTACAGGGGTTAGAATGGGTCCAGGGGGTAGGTGGGCTACAGGGGATAGAGGGATTATAGGGGCTGCAGGGGATAGAATGGGTCCAGTGGGTAGGTGGGCTACAGGGGATAGATGGGTTATAGGGGCTGCAGGGGTTAGAATGGGTCCAGGGGGTAGGTGGGCTACAGGGGATAGAGGGATTATAGGGGCTGCAGGGATTGGAAGGGGTCTAGGGGGTAGGTGGGCTACAGGGGAGGGATTATAGGGGCTGCAGGGGTTAGAATGGGTCCAGGGGGTAGGTGGGCTACAGGGGGTAGAGGGGCTGTAGGGGTTAGAAGGGGAAGGGGGATGATTATATTAATCTGTTTATTTTCCCTTACCTGTGGCATGCTGTATCACATACTGCTTGCTGTCTGTAACAGTGCTCAGGCAGCTCCGCACAGCTCGTTGAACTTATGACACATGATGTCATTTCCTGCTTAATGAGCAGCACGGAGCTGTCTGATCTGTTACAGACAGCTCTCGTGCTGTTTATCTTTCAGGCACACTGAGAGGCAGCCTATTGGGGTCTTTGGAAAGACCCCATTAGCTGTCTCTCGGTGTGCCCTGCTGGGACCGGCAAAGGGGAGATTGTATTTTGTAACAGAGGCCCGCGGAGTGCCGTGCGGGCCCCTTGCTGTGTACAGGCTGGCTGGGGAGATGTTTAACTCCCCAGCCCAGCTGTTACTTCACTGCAGAGCGGGTGGGCCCCCCTGAGCCTCGGGCCCTCGGTCCATGACCGATTTGCCCGAGTGCTCAGTCCGCCCCTGGGTGGGGGTGAGTAAATATGATTTTCATGCTATATATGTGGGGTTGTTTGTCCTGATGAAAGATTGAGGGGATCAAGCTGAAATGTTGACTGTTTTCTATTGAAGGTAAATAAAAGTTAAATTTTATATAAGTCCTTGGCGTGCTATCTTTTGCAAGGACTCTCTATATATAATTTTATTTAGAGAATTGTCTTTCAGCATATGCATTCCATCACACACGGCACACTATGTCCAATGAACCACTGTCAGATTTAGAGGCTAATAAACAATTTACATTTAGAAAAAAAAAGGCAAAATCTAGATTATACATTTAATCTTACTTCAATGGTGCACAAAGCGATTATGTAAAGAGTTGAACATTTAACTTTAACTTGCCTTTCTCTCCTCCTATCTATTCTTCCTTTTCAGCCTAACGTTTATAAGCATACCATCTGCTCAATAAAACCTCCTAATATTTTCTTTATCCTTCAGTGAAAAATACTTGGTGGTGTCTCACTGTCACATTGTTACAGAGGCAGTTAAATGTTCACTTCTAGCTAAAGTACATAAATTACAGCTGCATGCGCACTAAACCCACTGTCACAGGTGCTTGTTCATGCCCAGTTTAAGCGTCTCTTTCTCAAACCAAGCACATGTGCTAATCATTTAAATGCTGAATTGTATTTTATCAGCCACGGTCACTTCCCCCAGATCTATCTTGTCTATGGTAGACATATTTATCCAGATGGAGATATGTCTGCTATAACACATCTGTCAGGCCTCTCATTTAATTAGGCACTGGGTTAATGCGCACAAGTTGCGAAGGCTATGGAAAAGCAGAAGGTGTTTCTCTGCTTAGAGAGTGATGGATGCATGTCTGTGCAATTGGATAGAATTCTGAAGTATTGTACATTATTCACGAGTGCAGAAGAGCAGAGGGAGAGGCAGGCAGATGAGCCATGATAAATTAAAAGAAAGTAGGACAAGCCATTGCTTAGCATGCAACACAGATCTTGGGGGCAGGGAACCTATGTTTAGACAGCTGCATGCAAAATGCTGCAGATTGCTGAAGTTATACCAATACAATATAACTGGCATTGGAAAAAAAAAAACATGAAAATTAGACAAGAAACAAGCAAAAACAAATACAACTTAAAGCAACCACTTAAAAGAGAGCAAAACAAGTACATTTTGTCTCGTGTAATAAATATTTTAGAGATGTATTGCATCAACTCATTAAACGAGTGCCCATCACTTCTCACATATGCTATTGTTGTTTATAAAACTGGTGATACATCTTGTAGTCACCCTGGTGTTATATATTTCTCTGATGTAAAATATAGTACATAAACCAACTTGTGGGCTTGGGATATTTTTTTTTAGCACTCAGTAAAGGCTTATTATTGTAAAGTTTAAATGTATTATAAATATCAAGATATAAATATTAATACCATTGCCATGGACACAAAGAACTTCATAATAAAATCTGTACAATTTCTATATTTAAAAATAAAATAGGTCTCACCTTGAACATCTAATATGCATAAATGAGAGAAATAATATAATAATAATAATAGTAACAATAAAAATAACACGTTAGTCTTCAGTTAATTACCTGTCATTGATAGCTAGAAGGAGTTAAGAATGAGTAGGTGAAGGAGCAAAGTGATACCAAAAAGGAGCTTGATGGAGAGATATAAGTCTTCTAGAAGAATCAAGTCAAGGTAGAAAGAGTGTTCTCCCAGCAGGATCTTTCACACACCTTGATCCTACTGGAAGTTCCAACAAAATTGTGAACTAGGGCGTGGCCTGGCTGCTCACGGAACTGGACGCGTGAGAGATCAGCTCCGTCGGGGGTAACCACATATCAGCGATTATAATAGCATACCCGAAGAAAAAACCCACTCATACCAGCACTGGTGAGCTCTACACCGACCATGTCACACCGCTCAGCAAAAAAAACGAAACTCCGACCGGCGGAATTGAGAATCGCGGCACTCACACCACCACGAGGTAAGCCCCAAAATGGCGCCGAAGGCCCAAACTCCCCTACAGCTTACTCTGAACGGAGCGACAGCACCTCAATTTCACTAGATCCCACAATGCCGGCATCAGAAACAGCCATGCACCGAATGATGCAAGACCTACAGAATAATCTACAGGCTGAATTTTCTAAATTGGCCAGAGATGTCCGCACGGACATAAAAGCGATATGTGAACGCACTTCCCAATTGGAAGAAAAGACGTAAGAAATAATCGCTGCACACAACAACCTAGCCTCAGGCTATGAAGCATTCGACACAAGATTGAATGCACTCGAGGCGAAAGTAGCGGATCACGAAGACCGCGACAGACGGAACAATGTCCGCCTGCGCGGTATACCAGAAGAGATTACTCCCACTGAGCTCCAAAACTTCACCACGGAACTTTTCAAAACTTTGTGCCCAGATCTCAAGGAAGAAGAACTGCACCTAGACAGGATACACCGCCTACCGCGCCCTAAGTTTCTGGCCTCCACAGCTCCGCGAGACGTGCTAACGCGGGTACACTATTTTGTGGCCAAAGAAAAAATTATGAGGGCAGCGAGGAATCCGGGCACACTACCAGACAAATTTGCGGGTATTCAACTGTTTACTGACCTGTCTGCGGCCACATTAGCGAAGCGCAAGGCATTTACGCCCTTCACAACAGCTCTGCGGAATGCAGGAATTCAATATAAATGGGGGTACCCCACCCGCCTCATAATAAGGAAGAATGGAGTGGAACATCAAGTCCGCACAGTACAAGAAGGTCTCCGTTTTCTCTAGGAATGGAATCTCCCTATACCTGCGCAAGAACGGGACGCCGAGGATGGGACTCATCGCCAACCATCAAAGATGGTATCCAAAGACTGGTTCACAATATCCAATCACAAGTGAAGGACATTTCTCTTATTCTCCGGCACAGCTAACCTGTATCCATGCAAACATCACCTGAGGATACGTGAGCATATACAACTGCTTAATCGTAGTATTTACACTTAGAGATTGTATTGATTTATTGTATAGTTTTGTTGACATATGCTTTTTATTCTTTATATGTCTGTTAACAATCTTTGAAGGGTTGTGATAAATGACTTAAATCCGGGAACATGGTGAGCTCAAGAAAGTAGGGTAAAACATATATAACGTATACCCTCCCCCCACTTGGCTCTACAGAGCCGCATACTTCTAACAGACGGCAGACGCTTCAGATCTGCAAACCATGTTGTATATAGTTGCTTTCGAGCATTGGTTTAACCTACACCCTTCCCCCCCCTCCCTGAATCCCCCGAGGTATCCAAATACGACTTTGAATTTCCAAGTCAAACGGCACACAATGAGAACAGTGTATGTTGTTCAACCACACCGATCACCCTTGATGTACACACGCTATAAATGTACCCACAGAAATAACCCATGGTGGAAAACCCATATAACAGCTCATTTTGGAATTTTTTGTACAAGGCCCAACAAGCCAGGCACCATAAATGCAGAGGCAACACATAGTCACATTATCACCTATGACTGGTATATACTCAATAATCTCCGACGGCGCATTAGGGCACCTTCAGCGGCTTCCAACGCCCACAGATGACGACCCTAACTATATTTTCACTAAATGCTAAAGGCCTTAACACCCCTCATAAAAGGAGACTGGCTCTGGCTGAAGCTACTAAGTTTAAAGCCCAAATTGCGTTTTTTCAAGAAACCCACTTCCTTAAAACCAAAATGCCCAAATTCACCTCCGCACAATTCCCCCTAGGGTTCCATTCTGGGTACACGAAGAAAAAGAGGGGCGTCTCTATTCTGATACACAAGGATGTTACCTTTAAGCTCCAAAAAACAATTAAAGACAAGGACGGCAGGTTCCTTTTACTATGTTGCACTATAAATGAAGACCCATACACACTACTGAATATATATGGCCCGCATAGCAATCAAAGAGACTTTCTGTCCAAAATCATATCCTTAGCCCATAGATTCACCTGCACGAACCTAATCATAGGAGGTGACACTAATTTTATTCTCGACAGCAATGCCGACACAACCTCCGCCCACAGTGTAAATAGAACGACCTCGCGAAAACGCACTCTCCTTACACAGCAAATACGACAGACAATAAATGATGCAGGCCTTATAGATATATGGAGGATACTGCATCCCTCTGAAAAGGATTTTACCTTTCATTCGCAGGTATATAATTCATACTCCAGGATAGACAGGTTTTTAATACCCACTGCTCTGACCCGGAAAATTATCAATTCACAGATAGGGATAATGACATGGTCAGACCATGCACCTGTGCTACTCACAATACAGGAACACTTCCCACACAAGGGTCAAGGCACATGGAGACTCAACGAAACGTTACTACACGACCCACACATAGTCAAAAGCATTGAAGACGATATCCACACCTTCTTTGCTATAAATGATGCAAGAGAGACTTCCATAGCCACGAACTGGCAGGCCCACAAGGCCGTAATCAGGGGTAATTTGATCAAACATGCCAGCTATAGGAATAAGCAGAGGACTGCTAAATATACAAACCTCATACAACGAATAACGGAGTTGACTCACGCGAACAAGTCAAACCCTTCCCAAGACCACTATGAAACTCTTAAATCTCTTCAAACACAACTAAGTGATATAGAGACAGAAAAAACTAATTATATTTTACACAAATTCCGACATAAATTTTTTGCGCATGGTAATAGATCCGGCGCTACACTAGCGGCGAAACTTAAAGAGCGTTCACCGAATGCTAAAATAGCCTACCTCCTAACGGCCGACAAACAAAAAATACTGCACCCGCAAAACATTGTGGATGAATTCGCTAAATATTATAGTACGTTATACAACCTCAAAGACTCAGAGGGTACACACGTCCCCACCCCTGCCCAAGTCCAAGAGTTTTTATCCAAAATGACCTTACCTACTCTCACAGACGAGGAAATAGCAATGATTACGAGCGAATTCACAGAATCAGAAGTAGCGGCAGTAATAAAAAATCTACCCACGCATAAGTCTCCAGGCCCAGATGGGTTTACAAACCTGTATTATCAAACATTTACGAAAGCATTACTCCCACATATGACCCTGCTTATAAATCACTGTTACACCAACGGTTGTATGCCTAAAGAGATGCTTCAAGCGCATATCTCCACATTACCGAAGCCGGGCAAACCTGCAGTCGTATGCCCAAATTTTCGACCTATATCCCTTTTGAACTGTGACACTAAGATATATGCAAAACTTATAGCGGAGAGACTGAAAGGGATCTTAACGCGCATTGTACATAATGACCAGTCAGGTTTTATTAAATCGAGGCAAGGGTCAGACAACTCTAGAAAAATTCTAAATATCTTGGCCCATATGGACACAAACAGATTGGAAGGTCTTCTCCTAGCGCTGGACGCGGAGAAGGCCTTCGATAGACTGAACTGGTACTACATGGAACAAGTGATGCTTAAATATGGTTTTCCATCATCTTTTATAAAGGGGATCATGGCATTGTATCGACAGCCTTCAGCCAGAGTCACTAGTGCAGGCTTTGTCTCGAGCCCCTTCACCATCACAAATGGGACGAGACAGGGATGCCCATTGTCTCCATTGCTATTTGTGCTCTCCCTCGAGCCCTTAGCACACATGATAAGGAACCATGCCCAAATTAGAGGGATACGGGTGGGAACAGACGAATTCAAACTGGCTATGTTCGCTGATGACATTTTCATAACCCTGGCAGACCCCGATAAATCTTTGTCCTATCTCATAAATACCCTCGAAGAATATAGCAGAGTTTCGTACTATAGACTGAACCAATCAAAGACCCAAGCCCTTCCAATTCGGCTACAGCACGAGTTGGTACAATCGCTTAAACAGCAACACAAGTTTGACTGGAGAACTACACATGTTATGTACTTAGGAGTAAAAATTGCACCCACACTTAGAGGAATCAATACCCTCAATTTATCCCAACTCCCGAACCTCTGCCTGCACACATTACGCAAATGGAAAGATGTGAGGTTGTCTTGGCTTGGGAAAATTAATGCAGTAAAAATGGTGGTCCTTCCCAAACTTCTGTATGTATTTAGGATGCTGCATCTCCCTTTATCACCATCACTGAGCAAACAACTCCAACGCCTTATAAACAACTACATATGGAATAACAAGAAACCACGCCTTCCATGCGTGCTTCTACAAAGGCAGACAAACAAAGGGAGATTAGGCCTCCCTAATATTGCACTTTATCACAAAGCTGCGATACTAGAAGCAGCAATAAAACTGCACGCCCCTCCACATCTGTTTCAATGGGTAGATATGGAAAACAGCTACTCCCCAAACTCCTCAGTAGCAGACATGCTATGGACGCCCAAACACCTCAGGGATAAAAATACCTCGATGCTTCCTACATCCAAACTCACGATCCAGATGTGGGATTACCTACATAAGAAACGTACGAACACTACACAATTTTCCCCGTGGGCCCCAATAACAGCGCTTCAGTCCATATCACCATGGTTGTTCTTCCACAAATGGAAAGAAAAGGGCATATCGCATATTAATGATGTGTACCGACATGGGACCGTAGTGCCATTCCCTGATCTCCAACTTAAGTATGCTCTACCGTCAAGCTATATATTCCCGTACCTCCAACTTAAAAGCATAATTATAGACAGGGTACGTACACCAAGCCAAGATGTTAACACTCCGAACGCGGAGCTTATAGCCATGTACAATAGGTGCCACAAAGCACCACTCAGGCCCAAAGCTTTATCCTTAGGATACGCCGCATTACAGCAACATCCTCCTATGACGAGTTTTGCTTTTGCGACTCAATGGCATAAAGAAGGTCACCCACAATTCACCAATGACCAATGATTGCAATCACTTGGTGCACTCAAAGGTGTAACATCATGCTATACTCATGTAGAGGCACATAAAAAATTAGTGTATCGATGGTATCTCACTCCACACAAACTACATAAGATTTATCCGAATAGCCCACTAACTTGCTGGCGATGTACTAATGGGATGGGAACTATGAGTCACATCTGGTGGGAATGTTCCACTATCCTACCATTGTGGGCAGAGGTCCAACATCTGGGCAACTCCATGGGACTTTTACGGGAAATACTTACACCCACCAACTCCATATTCCTAATATTTCCCGATCAGGTCCCTCCACAGGACAAACACCTGTTAATTATGCTAATCCTAGCTGCACGGAACCTTATTGCTTGCCACTGGAAGCAACAGATTTGCCCGACGCCAAAACAGTTACACCACAAAATACAACAATATTTGAAACATGAAACATTGACCTCCTCTACGTCCAAACGTAGAGACATAGCGCACAATAACTGGCTGAGATGGAGCCGATACATAACCGAAAATCACAGCTCCAAATGATCTGCCGTACAGGCCCAGTTGGTACTACATAAGAGAGTAAGCATTATCCATAAACCTGGCATACAATACATAACTGATAACGAAGGGTTACTCACCCATATCTGTTTCAATCCCGCCGTTAAAAAACCATTTATAATGCTGTATACACATGGCGCTTCCAGACAGATGTATTTTCCTGATAGCAATCTTATGTTTTGAATGTCTATTTTCCGTCAAAATGCGCTATCTTTATTATGTAAACGCAATGTACCCACATTTAACCTGCAGGTGTGGTGCAACTAGCTAGAATGTTATGCTTTCAATCCCTGTCTGTTACGCTACACATTGTATGCTGTTAAGTGTTAAATCAAATCTACTTATGGGTTCTCTCCATAACCCTCCCAATCTGCCCACTTGTGACTAATATGAGTTTTAGCAACTGGCATTTCACTCTCTGGCTTTGTCAAAACTAGATCTACAGTGTTTCTGCATCAACGATCATACAATGTATTGTGTCTATACTATATTATGCTTGTATAATAGACTATGTCTATGGAATACCACAATTGTAACGAACTATCTGTATCTACCGTAACGCGAAACTTGGATATGTATGTTTGTGGATACCCCCCTCCCCTTTTTCCTTTCTGTATCCCCCCCAATTTCATACTTTGAAAACTCAATAAAATACGAATTTGGAAAAAAAAAATGGTGAACTAGCTATACCATGGAAGATCCAAATGTCGTCTGTTTAAGACCATTTTGTTCTAAATGTTCTTGGATCCATCTCCAATGATGGAAAAAAAGTCACATTTGGATATTTCTTGGTGCTGCTGTGTCTCTTTACCAATTATTTGGTGTTTATGTTTGGGATAAGTAGTAATGGCATGGCAGCCATTAAACTCCGTAGGTGAAGAAAGGAGTATGTGTCCTACATTGCATTTCATTCATCTATTCAAAACATGTTGAATTGAAAGCTCAAGTACTAGATAATTCTTCTTGAGTTGAAAAACCACCCAAAACTTTGAGGTTGTGTGCATTCCAAGATCAGAATTGTAATCCAGTTCACTGTTTAAGCCATTTGCAGTGTATTTGCCAAGCCTTGACACTATGATAGTAGAACAAACATCATTCTGAGCACCGTAAAATAAAAATGTGCCAAATTAGTCACAAAAAATTGATTTTCATTTGGCTTTTATATGGGTTTGGGGGTATAAGTTATTAATTTAATTTATACAAAATGTAGTGCCAGGCAGATTTTGTATGTTTTAAGACAAATCCCAATTTACCAATACTTTTGAATAGTTTTCTTTTTTTGGATAAAGCAACAGTTTTAACCATACTAAGTCTGAAACACTCACCTAAGACATCCATTAAAGTTTTGTGTTTTCATGTTATTTTTTCATCTCCTTCTAATAGCTTCTGCAATATAGAAGGGCTTAATAATTGCCTCTATTTTGCCCTGTAATTGCGTATTTAAGAGGATAATTCGGTATGCTGATCAATCACTCTTATTTGGAAATGGGATAGTGAAGTAGATATATTAGACATTATTTAGTGTTCCTAGAAACATGATTAAATGACCCATTGAACCAGCAGGAAAAAAAAAAGTTTTTTTGTGTTTTTTTTAATGCAGAATAATCTGGTCTCTCTTTGTAAAATATTTTTGGTTGATTGGATTTATCAGAGGAAATGAGCAGAAATATTTAATAGAAACCTTGTTTGATTATATTTCCTAAAGCTCCATTTTCAACAATGGCTTATAGGAAAGACCAAAACGTTAATTGGAATCCCATGCAAATTATACAAAGCGTATAAATTGTTTCCATTGGTTTGCATAAGGATTGGACATTATTTTGTCCCTGATATTTGAATTAAGAAAAATAATGATCCCTCCGAACTTCTAATACTCTCATTAAAAATGAGACCTCAGGCAGGACAACAGGGAATGAACAAATAACTCGAAATGAGACGTAAAACATTTAAAACCAGAGTCATTTAGTGACAGGCATAGCATTTCTAATTTCAAATGGTCAGGAGCCAAATTAAGCTTAGAAGAAAATAACAGAAGAAGGTAATAGTGGAAATCATTTTCTAGGAATCTAATTAGTGGCAACGTCTTAATGAATACAATAGGATACATTTAGCAATTGTTAGATTGGTAGCAAAATGAAAATGAACTCCTGAAACACGTAAAACAGGATCTCCAAAGTCCAGTGTGTGTGCAAGTTTGTATGCGTGCATACATGTGCCTGTGTGGAATTATATGTAGGCAGTTAAATAGCAAATCAGACAGGTAGGTATTTGATATGTGACAAAGTAGTTTATAGACACAAAATACATTAGCGTTCCTCTCTCTGTGCCTGCCCATGTGCACTGCTCCGTGGTTGAATATTTTTTTATATGCAAGTCCGATTGAATACAGTAAAAATCTTTTTTTTAAATCTACATGATTGAGTTCAGATTCCTCTCCTTGTTTTGGACCTATTATTACTGCAGTTCACATATAAGTATTTAGCTTAATGTTATGGACAAAGTTTAGGCAGATAATTTATGTAGAATATAACTTCGCTCATTGTGGAAAAAATGTGGTATTAACAAAGGTGACTGGGCATGTAAAGTTTTACTTAATCCGAAATACACCATTGTAAACATCTTGGATATATAAGGGAACAATAATCAAAAGTTATCAGTCAGTAACTGTTAACCCACTCTGCTGCTTCGGACAGTGATAAAGTATATTAAAAATATACCGCCAATCAATGTGGGACTCCGTGCCACTGATCCAAAAGGCAGCAATTGCAACATCCATAGAAACATAGAAACATAGAATGTGACGGCAGATAAGAACCATTCGGCCCATCTAGTCTGCCCAGTTTTCTAAATACTTTCATTAGTCCCTGGCCTTATCTTATAGTTAGGATAGCCTTATGCCTATCCCACGCATGCTTAAACTCCCTCACTGTGTTAACCTCTACCACTTCAGCTGGAAGGCTATTCCATGCATCCACTACCCTCTCAGTAAAGTAATACTTCCTGATATTATTTTTAAACCTTTGTCCCTCTAATTTAAGACTATGTCCTCTTGTTGTGGTAGTTTTTCTTCTTTTAAATATAGTCTCCTCCTTTACTGTGTTGATTCCCTTTATGTATTTAAATGTTTCTATCATATCCCCCCTGTCTCGTCTTTCCTCCAAGCTATACATGTTAAGATCCTTTAACCTTTCCTGGTAAGTTTTATCCTGCAATCCATGAACCAGTTTAGTAGCCCTTCTTTGAACTCTCTCTAAGGTATCAATATCCTTCTGAAGATAGGGTCTCCAGTACTGTGTACAGTACTCCAAGTGAGGTCTCACCAGTGTTCTGTACAATGGCATGAGCACTTCCCTCTTTCTACTGCTAATACCTCTCCCTATACAACCAAGCATTCTGCTAGCATTTCCTGCTGCTCTATTACATTGTCTGCCTACCTTTAAGTCTTTAGAAATAATCACCCCTAAATCCCTTTCCTCAGATGTTGAGGTTAGGACTCTATCAAATATTCTGTACTCTGCCCTTGGGTTTTTACGTCCAAGATGCATTATCTTGCACTTATCCACATTAAATGTCAGTTGCCACAACTCTGACCATTTTTCTAGTTTACCTAAATCCTTTTCCATTTGGCTTATCCCTCCTGGAACATCAACCCTGTTACATATCTTAGTATCATCCGCAAAAAGACACACCTTACCATCAAGACCTTCTGCAATATCACTAATAAAAATATTAAAGAGAATGGGTCCAAGTACAGATCCCTGAGGTACCCCACTGGTGACAAGCCCAAGCTTCGAATATACTCCATTGACTACAACCCTCTGTTGCCTGTCACTCAGCCACTGCCTTACCCATTCAACAATATTGGAATCCAAACTCAAAGATTGTAGTTTATTGATAAGCCTTCTATGTGCAACAGTGTCAAAAGCCTTACTGAAATCTAGGCAAGCAATGTCTACTGCACCACCCTGATCTATAATTTTAGTTACCCAATCAAAAAAATCAATAGATTAGTTTGGCATGATCTCCCTGAAGTAAACCCATGTTGTCTCTGATCTTGAAATCCATGTGTTTTTAGATGTTCAACAATCCTATCCTTTAACATGGTTTCCATCACTTTCCCCACTACTGAAGTAAGGCTTACTGGCCTATAGTTGCCCGACTCCTCCCTATTACCTTTCTTGTGAATGGGCACAACATTCGCTAACTTCCAATCTTCTGGGACTACTCCTGTTATCAATGATTGGTTAAATAAATCTGTTAATGTTTTTGCTAGTACACCACTAAGCTCTTTTAATAGCTTTGGGTGTATTCCATCAGGTCCCATTGACTTATTTGTCTTTACTTTTGACAGTTGAAATAGAACCTCTTCCTCTGTAAACTCACGTGTAATAAATGACTCATTTATCCTTTTTCTTAACTGAGGTCCCTTTCCTTCATTTTCATCTGTAAATACCGAACAAAAATAATAATTGAGGCAGTCAGCTAGACCTTTATCCTCATCTACATACCTTCCTTCTTTTGTTTTTAATCTAACTAATCCTTGTTTTACTTTTCTTTTCTCATTTATGTATCTAAAAAAAGTTTTGTCCCCCTTTTTTACTGACTGTGCTATTTTCTCTTCTGTGTGTGATTTGGAAGCTCTTATAACTTGCTTAGCCTCTTTCTGCCTAATCTTATAGGTCATTCTGTCTTCCACACTCTGGTTTTTTTATAATTACTAAATGCTAACTTTTTGTTTTTTACTATTTTGGCCACATCTGCGGAGTACCACAGTGGTTTCTTGGATTTTTTGCTTTTACTGACAAGCCTAATGCAATTTTCTGTTGCCTTCAGTAGTGCAACTTTTAAATAATCCCATTTCTTTTGGACTCCATTTAAATTGCTCCAGTCTGATAATGACTCCTTTACACATATTCTAATTTTAGAAAAGTCTGTTTTTCTAAAGACTAAAACTTTTGTTTTTGTGTGGTGTGACTCAGTCACTGTTCTTATATTAAACCACACTGACTGATGATCACTGGATCCTAAACTTTCACCTACAGTAATATCTGATACCAAATCTCCATTTGTTAACACTAAATCTAGTATGGCCTCTTTACGAGTTGGCTCCTCAACGACTTGTTTTAGAGACAATCCCAGTAGGGAGTTTAGAATATGTGTGCTCCTGGCACAAGTAGCTATTTTTGTTTTCCAATTCACATCAGGAAGATTAAAGTCACCCATGGTGATAACTTCCCCCTTCATTGTCATTTTAGCTATTTCTTCAACTAGTAGATTATCTAACTCTTCAATTTGTCCTGGGGGCCTATAAATCACACCTACACGAGCTACTGTGTGATTACCAAATTCTAACGTAACCCAAACGGACTCTATGTTCGCCTCACTAACCTTTATTAGGCTAGATTTTATGTTATCCTTTACATACAGGGCCACCCCTCCCCCTTTCTTGCCTTCCCTGTCTTTTCTATATAAAGAGTACCCTGGTATTGCTATGTCCCAGTCATTTTTCTCATTATACCATGTCTCAGTAACAGCGACTAAATCTACACTATCAGTTGCCATTATTGCCACAAGTTCATGGATCTTATTCCCTAAACTGTGAGCATTTGTAGACATGACTCTAAGCTTATCATTTTTTAACACACTTGCTACAGGCACCTTCTGTCCTTGTTTTGGGGGACAATTGGATTGATGTTTTATCACCCTTTTGCCCCCCCCCCCCTCCTAGTTTAAAAACATCCTAGCAAAACCTCTGAACTGCTCACTGAGAACATTTGTTCCCTTTTGAGAAAGATGCAAACCATCTTTTTTGTACAGTTTATTTCCATTCCAAACAGAGCTACCATGAGCAATAAAGCCAAATCCTTGCTCCCGACACCATTCACCAAGCCACAAGTTAAAGTCCCTAATACGCATCCGCCTGTCGTTCTGAGTGTTATGCACAGGCAGAACTTCAGAGAATGACAGTGTGGAAGCAACCTGCCGTATATCATTGGCAAAAACACTAAAAACTTCCTTAACCTCTGAAACCTCATTGCAAGCCAAGTCATTTGTCCCTAAATGGACAAGTACATCCAATTCCCCTTCCTGCTTTGCTTGCTTAACAATATTACAGATACGTCTCCTGTCTCTGTGAGCAGTAGCTCCGGGAAGACACCTCACAAGACCACCATTGTCCATCTCCACACCTCTTATGATGGAATCCCCCAACAACAACTGCTTTCTATTAGGCCTCACCATAGTCTTCAAGCCTCTCTGCACAACACCACTAGCCTCAGTGCCTCTCTGCACAACACCACTAGCCTCAGTGCCTCTCTGCACAACACCACTAGCCTCAGTGCCTCTCTGCACAACACCACTAGCCTCAGTGCCTCTCTGCACAACACCACTAGCCTCAATGCCTCTCTCCACAACACCACTAGCCTCAATGCCTCTCTGCACAACACCACTAGCCTCAGTGCCTCTCTGCACAACACCACTAGCCTCCACCTTTCAAAAGACTTCTTATTGAGCTGCTTTAGGAAGTATGTGATTGGACAGCTACAGAAAGGCTGGGCATGGTTAAAAGGGGAGGGCTTGAAGAGGCTGCAGACAAGAGATCTGCAACTTTTGCAAGCGGTTTATATATGTAATGAAAAATGCATTATCAAGCACATACATATTTTTCATTAGGGATATATCTACTAAAAAGTGTTTTTTAGTTGTTTTAGCAGTAGAGAGCCCCTTTAAGGTAAGGCATGTGTAGGACCCCTTGGCACCATAACAACTTAATTGAGATTAAGTACTTATAGAACCCCTAGAGTTCATCGATAAATAATGTATAACAATTTAGGAGAAGGGACATTCACTGAACATAGAGTTCACTTGCAAAGTTCAGATCAAAATAGCATAATCTGAATAAACAAACAAATAAATACATAATTGCATTGGGAATTTTTTAAGCTTTGTGGATTTGTTTAAATTTGGTTAAACTACTGTTTAGCGCATTAACGCATAGGTCAAGCAGTATAATATATTGTGAAGTATAATTTAAGTAGCTATAACATTTTTTTTGTAAATGTATCTATTGCACAGTTGTGTTCTCATTTTGATACAGGATATAAATGTGTGACCGGCAACAATTTCTATGTAACACACATTAATTATAAATCTGCTAATAGGTTAATGTAAACATCACTGTGGTTTTAAGGTTTATTAAGTATTACAGAAGTGGTTTTAGTCGATCCACAGATAACTGCTGATATCTGTTCATCCAGAGATTAAAGTGACTCAGTGATATTCAGTTTGGCATGAAACGTTGTCTTTAATTTAACCCCTTAAGGACACATGACATGTGTGACATGTCATGATTCCCTTTTATTCCAGAAGTTTGGTCCTTAAGGGGTTAATCCTTAATCCTAGAATATAACCAAAAAGGAACAGTCTGCAAGTGAGCATGAAAACTATGAAATGAAGCAATGCTAACTATTATCGGTGCTTTGACCTGAGTTGGTAGACAAGACTTTATTCTGGATAGTTGACCCTTGTAAATATAATTAAAATATATTGTAAAAAAAATAGAAACAAACATAAAATATGTTTTTTTTTCCTACCGAGATGTTTAAAGATGTTGTAACCACAACTTTTCTCGCACAATTGCCCTTTCTGCCTTTACACTAGAACTCTTTCACAAATATATTTGATTTAAAAAACGGTTATAGATGAAAGTGCATGCAAATAAGCAGGCATATGTGGATCACATTAGCCATCACTCAAATTATGTTGAGTGATGGCTGACATAAATAGAAACTTGTTTATTAATAGTTACACAGCCCTTTCAAAGCTCTGGGGAAAGAGCTAGATGAAGTAAAGTCCCCTTTAGTTGTGTTAAAATCGTGCTAGAGATATTTAAAAGAATACAACATAATTGTCACATCGCCCGCTGGGTCCGCTCCTGCCAGAGAGTGGTATGGGACCCGGCGAGCGCACATCGTTGCGGCATCATTCCCACATCATAAGGGGGAGGGGGGGACCCGGCGGGCGCATCTCGTTGTGGCGGCATTCCCACGTGGTAATGGGAATGCTGCCTATTGCGTACCTCCTCCTGCGACGCCCCCCCGGCCTCTCTGACAGGCACTCCTCCCCTTACACAGCGGCTGGCTCTGTAAACATTAGAGACGCCAAGTTATAACCTTTTAAGGTTTGTAATTAACCCTTCCAGTACCTAACCATTTGGAATGCATGGGTGATGTCACACACACTTGTTCACTGTCACATGCTTCCCTGCTGCCAATCAGGGAGCACCTTAGGCTATTTAAAACTTTTTTGTCCATTTCTCTGTGCCCTGTTGTGGTTTCCATTCTGGTTATCCGAGAGCGTGTTTCTGGTATTATTTCTTGTGTTCCTTGACTTTCCTACTGACTATCCGATCTCTGTATTCCTTGACCTTTGTTTCAGCTCTTGACTATTCTGACTTCTGTATTCCTCGACCTTTGGCTTGTTTAATGGTTCTGTGTATTCTGTATTATTGTACTCAGCCTGTCTTGTGTTTTTCCTTTTATATGTTAAATCCTGCCGTTCTAAGGCCCGTTCTAAGGCCCGGTAAAATCCGGTAAAGGGTTTTCTTTATTTTCTACTTAAGTCCTGCATGTTTGGGCATTTTAGTATATCCTGCCAATATTATAGTGCTACAAAATAAAACAAAAACAATCATTCTTTTCAGTTTTAAAGGCTTGGAACATGTATTTATTTGCTATGGAATAACCCTAGATTGTTACATTTATGAAATGGAAAAAAAACAAAAAAACTGTACATTGTGACCTAGAATACATTAAGAAATGCTAAGGTTTGCGAAATTAGGAAGCAATTTCCGTATATTACACATACAGCCAACATCCTCTGGTTTTCTACAATGTGATGCTTATCATATCTGTAGACTCGTCATATTTATGACTGTGCACTTAAATACATATAACACATAGTACTTTGTGCACTAAAGGATGAATAAACAGATTGGTTTTACTCTGCGTGAATTTGTGTTTCCTGAAACTGAGGTTTGACAAAGACTCAAGGAAATAGGTCTGATTATTAACAAATTACCAATATACCAAATTACATACATTCAATGTAAGGGCAATGTCAGATGAACTAATTTGGAGCTTAATGAGGAAACAGGTCATCAAATTAGCAGCAGGTTTGTCAAATCAACAGAAGGTAAACATTGGACTAAGTAAAAAATAGCATTTTTTTTTACCCACTGGTATTATTGCATTGTGGCATCTGGGTGGATGTATGGGGGGGCTGTTGTTGGGGAGAAGGATTAAATGTATACCTGACTTGTTTAATCATCATTGCTCTTATCTATCTCAAAAGAGATGTATTCTCTTTGTACACAACAGGGAGTATGGGAGGTCCTACAAGATTGTAACACACATGCTTGATGAGTTACCATAAGCACTTATTAGGTTGTGCATGAGAAAGTGCCCTTTTTAAGGTAGGTAAGGGCAATGCAGGTCAGCCAGAAATTAACCAATATTATTTTATTGTCATTTCTGTAGGCACACATTGTCCATATTTTGTGTATTTTGTATGTTTTTAGATTGCTCTGGAATTTCACAGTAATTGGATGTGCATAGTACCCAGTTTGAAAACAATAGGAAAGCCAGAATTAATGGAGAGTTCTCGGCCACTTCCTGGGCTTTGCAGCAATGAGGGAAGCTCAGTGTCAAAATCTGTTTTTGGCATTGTGTCAAAATGCCACTGGAGATGTACGTCTATCAGCATAGACCATTACCAAACCAGCCAGCAGCTACAGCTACCTCAACTGAGCAGCCCAGAAGAGATCTTACTCTGCCCATTCTCTGGCTTCCAGGCAGTATTGACCCATCCGTCCATGCTCCATCTCTCTGGCAGGTATTGACCACTCTGCCTTTACAATTTCTCACAGGCAGGTATTGACCTCTCTACCTAATTTGCTTCCAACTACTGCTTTTACAAAAGCATTTGTGGCTCTCTGGCATAGCTCTTTTTTATATGTCCCCGAGACCAGAGAATAATGCAGCCAGCAACCTCTACTACTGGATTCCCTGAATCAACCACACAGGACACACAGTTCCCAAAGGCAATAACACACAATACATTTTTTACATTTAGGACCAGCCCCAATCCGCATTACATTAAACTTATGGCGACACGTTCAATCCAATACATAGAACAAAATCATATGGGGAATCATACAGACACTCATTATAATACAATACTATATTTATAAAGAGATGTGGAAGACAAAGACCAGTAAGACATGCAACCCCTGCATGCATAAACCATGATATTCAAATCTACCGGAATATGCAAATTAACTAGCTTTGCTATTCAGGTAGTCCATATAATTATTGCAATCAACAGGTGGCTCTGCACAGGCCCCACAGCCATATGGGTGATAACACAAGACATTCCCCAAATAATATTAAAGATATACACATAACATTCACCCAGGGACCTACATGAAGGGTTAGACATAAGCTCCCAGTAATGGTGACTACCATCACAGGTATGTTTTCTTATAATTCTCTGTAAGCCTAATGTTTTGCAATAAAAAATATATAATGACCAAATTCATATATTTAATATTTAGCTAATGTTTGGGTTATTTACGGTAAATTCACAATCTTCTAAGTAATATTCCAAATTTGAAAGGATTAATTATTAAAGCGAAAGAGAATTTTAAATTTAAGGCCAAAATAGTCAAACCAACAACAGAACTTTTCTAAATTGGCTATTTTGACACAATTTTTTTTAAATGTAATTTGCTATAGTCACAGCTCTGCTATTCTCGTCTACAGTTTTCAATTCAGGTTTTAGCTCCCTATAGTTTAGTGTTTAGTTAATAAACCCCAGCGTGTTTTTTTCGAAGCAAAAATAAAAAATCGGAAAAGTCAAAGCAACAGATTTAGTTACAAATAAGAACAGTATCAATTTCTTGCAAAACTCATAAAAACACATATATTTTCTTTCACTTTGGTTTTATCAGTAAAATAATAAGATTCAACCTCAAAGTGCCTGTTCATCTGACATTCCTTCCGTCTGATAGATTTTTATAGGGCAAGGAATGTACTTCATCTGCGAGTTCTGTTTAATATAAAAGATGAACTTCAGTCTGTTGCCAAGACAGGTACTTTATGTCTTTATGTTGCTTGCACACTAATGCATTTACCTACAGACAGACATGCCTCATCAAAAAGAATTTAGTTTGTACAAACATTGGTCTAAAAGCTTGTGCTGTCACATACATAGATTTAAAAAAAAAATGTAATACTTTGTACAACATCAATAAAATCCTTAATGATAGCTCACTGAGCAGTGATAAAGAACCCATGTTTTAACCCCTTACGAACACAACTTAAGAAATAAAAGGGAATCATGACGGAATATTTATGTCATGTGTCCTTAAATATGTCTGTGGACTATGTTTTCCAACATTCTAAGCCCGCCTGATATAATTAAATTGAAAAGGCTCAAATATGCTATAAGATATTTGTTAGATATTTATCAAAGAGACAGTCTCTCAAGAACCAAGAGAGATTGTAACAGAAATAGATATGCAGAAAGCAAGAAGTGTACCTGTATGCAATGAGTAATTACTCAAAGACAATATTAGTTCAGAGAAAAGTATTACAATCTATACAGAATTTTTCTGTAAGACAAAGCGTTATACTGATAGATGATAAAAGAAAAAATAAATACATTTTATTAAACCTAAGTAGTACTAAAAAAACCAAATGTGCTAGTGTACAAAAGTGCAAACCTAAAATAGGTGCTACAACTAATACCCAAAATAACTGTACAGATATTAAAAGAAAATAGTATCAGCCAGTAAACATCTCTATTAATGGTATATGGAAAAGATCGACAGAATATTGACAAGACTAACAATCAATCCCCAGGCCACTTGGTAGGTATGAGATAGATCGAAAAAGCTAAATATCGGCAATATATGCAATTGCATAGAGCGCTGGGGGATTGTGACCAGTACTATAAGGTATATAATAAGTACTATGTAGTCTGCAAGGTGTAAAAAACGAGATATATATGCAGGGAAAAGAGAGCACAGCTCCCAGTAAAAAATGCAAAATAGTAACGGTCAAAACATCTATATTAGCAACAGTGTAACTAGAGCATAAGATGAGTATAGGTCTAATGCTTGTAGTAGATAAGTAAACAGTGTATCAAAGGTATGACTAATGTTCACTGGGATAAAACCACAAGTGAGGCGAATACCAAAGCTATATTGATCCAGTGTCTCAGTAAGTAGCTGTCACTCGTACAACTAATGCTTGATACCGGAATGCAAAGATAAACCATAAATGCAACAGTGCTGAAACGCTAAGCTAGTGCTATAGCTAAAGCTGCCCCTGTGCCTTCGAGGGCACCTATCTATCGTCCCGCTCAAAACTGAAGGTAAATGCACAGAAATGAACCGTTCGTGTGACGGTGAGACTCTAAATAGAACGGCTGTAATTACTGTCAAATACCTGAAAATAAAGTGATACTGTGCAGTGCCAACACGTTACGACTGGAGCTATGCTGTAACTGTGCCTTCGAGGGCACCTATTGCTAGTCCCACTGGCCTAGATACAAGATGGTACAATAGAAAATGTATTAATAAATAGCTAAATCTCTAAATAAGTGTGCTTTACTTTGGATTAGCACACTAAGGACCTCTAATGTTAAAGGTAGATTAGGAATTATTAAAGTTAAGTAGCATGGTCGCAGATGAATGTACTTCACTCTAAATCATAGGAGAAGTACACTATGACACCCTGACGCACGCGTTTCGCCTGACCTGGATCGTCAGAGGGGAACCGGTCGTACACTGCGTCTGGTTTAAATCTAAGAGAGAGTGTTGCTATTGGTTAAAAAAGGCCATTCCTGATTGGTGAATGCTCGTTACGTGTATTATGATGAGATCAAGGTTGTTTCAAGCGGAGGGAACTCTATCTGGTGAGTTAATTAACCCCTTCCATGATAGGTTCTTCATACTTTTGTTAGTAGACAAAATTGCAATATAAGAAAAGAAAAGAGATTATTATTTAAAACCAAATTCTGTCTTTAGAGTAGGATCACTCTACACACTGTAAAGTTGCACTAATTGTAATCAGAGTAAGTGTAATCATAAAGGGAGAGAAAAAAAGAGACTAATAAACAGGGATATAAAATATCCAATTGTAATGATAGAGGCAGAACTACTTTGCAATATGATTGTCTATATATATAGAGAGATAAAGGGCAGCCAGAAAATGGACATTTGGCTAGTAGGTATGTTGCTGCTAAATGAAAACTAGCTGTCTTTATAAATTAATCCATGATGGATTATACACCAAAAGGAAAATATACACCAAAAGGAAAAAAATTAACACATGAAGTGAGGAAAATGGCAAATAAATACTTACCTCTTTCACATACTGTACCTTCCTCTGCTGTAATGCAATCTGTTAAGGTCTAAATATACTTGTTAGCACTTTACCAATAAAATATACATGTAATATATAACTATTACTACTGCATATGTTCTACCTCTCTACTGTTATAATGTGACAAGTAATATGTAACATGTGTACAGCTGTTAGTGCTATTTAAATTAAATTATTACTACACTTATGGTAACTCCCTTCTACTGAAATGTAACCTGTAAAGTGTTACGTATATCTGTTATTGCTGCATGAATAACATATTTATGCACTGTAAAGCTACTGTACTTACTAAGCCTCCCTTCTATTGTAACATGAATTATACTTATACAGTGTATGTATATTTTATTTATGAAATGCTAACATTGGCACTTCATAAATAAAATATACATGCACTGAATAACTACTGGACTAACTCTACTTCCCCCTACTGTAATAAATTGCTAAGTACAACTTGTAATGTTAAATAAAAACATCACATATCCATGTACACTAATTTCACATTCCTATCAAACTCAATGGCAGAACAAAGTTTGTTTATTAGCCATGACATACAGTTGTAATCAAAATTATTCACTCCCCCCAATGAAAATCTGTTTTATTGTCAAGATTTACAGACGGTCAGCTGTTTGCAATGAACATCTCAAACAAAAGCAATTGAAATAGCTCAACACAATGAATGCTACAAGTGGTTTCCACAAATTCATCTGTAAATGCAACTTACAACCACTTCTCCAGACTCAAATGTATTCAACCGCT
Source organism: Pelobates fuscus (assembly GCF_036172605.1). Classification (NCBI taxonomy): domain Eukaryota; kingdom Metazoa; phylum Chordata; class Amphibia; order Anura; family Pelobatidae; genus Pelobates; species Pelobates fuscus. Next base: position 32,421,804 of record NC_086326.1, read on the forward strand.
TCATGGCAAGCATCTTTAATACTTAGTAGAGCACTCTTTTTGCTGTTATGACTTGCTGCAAACGGGATGCATAGTCAGACACCAGCTTCTGGTAGTGTTCCTGAGGAATCTTAGCCCATTGCTCATGAGCAATGGCCTCCAGTTCAGTAATATTCTTGGGTTTGCGTGTTGCAACTATCTTATATAAATCCATGATGGACACAGTAGAATTTTCCTGGACTTCTTCTGCAACAAAGCCTTGATGGAATTTGAGGTATGCTTGAGATCATTGTCTTATTGGAAGGTCCAATGATGCCCAAGTTTCAGCCTCCTCAAAGGCGACATGACGTTTTCTTCTAGGATTGTCGGATACTTCAATGAATCAATCTTGCTCTCCACATGTTGCAGGTTTGAGGCTCCTAATTCTTGCAGGTGGTATAGCTGCCCATTCGTCCTGGCAAAATGCCTCCAGTTCATGCAAAGTCTTTGGTCATCTTGCATGATCCGCATGTTTGAGATCTCCCCAGAGTGGCTCGATGATATTAAGGTCAGGAGACTGTGATGGCCACTACAGAATCTTATTTTTTTTCCTGCTGTAAGCACTAGAGGGTCAGCTTGACCTTGTGCTTATGGTCATTGCCATGCTGTAAAGTCCAAGAGCATTCCATGTGCAGTCTTCATGCAGAAAAATGCAAATTGTCTGCCAGTATTTTCTGATAACATGTTGCATTCATCTTGCCATCAATTTTCACAAGAGCTCACCTTTAGAGTTCACACACACACAAAATATCAGTGAGCCACCACCATGCTTCACAGTGGGGACGGTATTTTTTTCATTATAGGCTTTGTTGACCCCTCTCCAAACATAGCGCTTATGGTTGTGACCATAAAGCTCTATTTTGGTCTCGTCACTCCAAAGTACAGTGTGCCAGAAGCTGTGAGGCGTGTCAAGGTGTTGTCGGGCATATTGTAACCAGGCTTTTTGTGGCATTGGCACAGTATAGGTTTCTTTCTGGCAACTCGGCCATGCAGCTTATTTTTGTTCAAATATCGTCGTATTATCTTCTTGAAAAAAACATACCGTCTTTTTCCAGAGCAGCCTGTATTTCTCCTCAGGTTACATGTGGGTTTTTCTTTGTATCCCAAACAATTCTTTTGGCGGTTGTGGCTGAAACCTTTCTTTAACTACCTGACTTTGCCTTGGTATCAAGAGATCCGTGAATGTTTCCACTTCTTAATAAGTGATTGAACACTACTGATGGGCATTTTCAAGGCTTTCGATTACTTTTTATATCCTTTTCCATTTTTATAAACTTCCATTATCTTGTTGCGCAGGTCTTTTGACGGTATTTTTCTGCTCCACATGGCTCAGTAAATAGGCTGTTCAGTGTATCCACATGTAAGCTAACAAACTCATTCATTATTTATATACAGACTCTAATTGCAATTTTAAAATACCACAGGTGTGGAAAATTAACCTTTAATTGCCATTTTAGCTAGTGTGTCTGTAACAAGGCCACAAATTTAAGGGTATGTACATTTTTGATCAGGGCTATTTTAAAAAGGAGCCAAACAACTATGTGATAATAAAATAATTTTTTTTTGCATGATCAGTCATATTTTCAAAATCAATGCCAACATTTCACAATTTCTGCCAGGTTATGCAAACTTTTGATCACAACTGTACATTATACTATGTAGAAGACTATAATGTGAGAATTATTTCACGAATATTATGATGTAAGATCCTTTATCGGGATTTTATTAATGCCAGGGAGTCCAAAAAACAATGGAATTTTGGTGCCTAAAACAGTAGCAGATTTTTTTTCCATAGTGAAGATCTAAGAAACTATTGGGGTAATGTACTTCCACGATTTAACTGTTAAATGTTTTAACTTTTTTACCTATTGTCTGCCAGGTGCCAATCCTCCGCTACAGTAACAGAATAGCTAAAAGCTCTCTGTTTGAGCTAAGCCAGCCAGTGCAGGGCTTAACTGATTGGCTGAAAGTGATCAGCTGATGCTCACAGCCCATGAGCTATACCTTTATTACATGGCTTTGCTTGGGAGAGGTAATTAAAGCTCCTATGCAGGAGCTTCCAGCTCTCCTGTACCTATAGTGGTAAGTGGTGCCTGGTGGACCCCAGGTGAGACCATTCCAAAGCAGTTAAACTGCTACAATGGAGAAGGCATCAGGGCACTTCTCACACCGTAAACACTACAGAAAGTTATAGTAGTTATGGTGCTTGGAGTAATAATTTAAATAAACTGGAAAACATGAAAGTTTTATTTCTGGGGAGATCTGGAAGTTTTACAAGTGAAATGGGGTTGTGTATATTTGGTGACTGCATATGTGGAATTTAAACTGTTGTATGTACGGTACGTACAGAGATATGTACATACATATATGCATACAATTTTAGACATTTGTTGGATGTTTTTAAGATGTGATGAGGGAGATGATACAAATACAAAAAGATAAGTCCTGCACTCACTCTCATCACTACTGGGCGGCAGCAACGACCACAGTACACATTAACCCCAATTTATATAGTAAAAACCAAAGAATTTTTTTTCTTTGGTTTTTACTATATATATTGGGGCTGATGTGTACTGTGGTCGTTGCTGCCGCCCAGGAGTGATGGGAGTGATCGCAGGACTTCTCTTTTTGTATTTGTATTTACTTTGTATAACACAGCCTTGTTACAATGCTGCCGCCCATCCCATGTGTTCCCTATTAAGGGTTAATAAGTATAGGGGTGTATATAAAAAATACCCCTCTGTGTCTCATTAGAGATATCTTTGCCAGAAGCTCAATGAAGCAAGGTGAAGGGTCTGCTTACGGGGGTCTGCCTTGATGCTGGCAGGCGGGCATTCCCTCCAATGGCCATTGGAGTAACTAACTGACCTCCATTTGTCTAAATATTCATAGGGATTAATTAGAGAGCACAGGTAACTTTTTATTTCTATGAGGGAGATGATGGCACAAAGGTGACTAGTGGAGATGGTGTCACAGGAGAGTAGGCAGGTGAGTGGGTGTGGGTGTTGACAATAAAGTGATTAAGCAAAGTAGACTTGCCAATAAATGAATATGTTGCACAAATATTCTATCTCACGTTGCCTATTGGAGTGGAACCGAAGTGGTCATAAGGTGGCAGTTGCAGGATTAAGGGATGGAGCATAGACAATGACCTTGGAGGGAGTTTCTCAAATTTTGCTTTGTGCATAAGCATATGTATTTTTGGAAATCGGAAATGTTTCTGCAGCTGTCTGTTATTCTTCAGGAGTTTGTCTTAATATTTGTTTAATGAGCCCACAGTGAAAAACAATTGCCAAAAAGGTTTTTAATCTAATTTCAAGTTCTAAAGAACTACATTAAAACTTTTACAAGGGTGTATCAGGACACTTATCTGCTATCTGCATTTCATATACTCTTAAATAAGTTGGAAATGTATTACCGGCAGAGCAGATATTAACAGATGCTCTCTTGCATTTGTCAGAAGGTGTTAGCATATTGTGAAATGTTTCAAGTTTAAAAAGAATTTTATTTTAACAGACAACAAACTGATTCTCAAATGGAAGATCACAAGAACAGAAATGCAAAGAGGCTTGGGTAAAATAGAAAGAAAGGCTGATATTGATAAGAAATATATAACATGAAATAAGAGTTTTTACACCATGTATTATGATTATTAATTTGTACTTATTTACTTTTGCTATATTGTCACATCACATCATCACAATTCAAGAGCAAGTGACAGGATTATATTCAAGGGACAGCGATAAACACACACTCATGTATGAGTGTGTGACAATATAGCAACTAACTATTCACATTATTTATAAATGATCTGCCTAATGTCTGCAAATTCTCAAATGTACACATGTACGCAGACCACACAGTAATCTATGCAAGCAAATCCGATCTTCCGCAGCTTGAGGCTGTGCTCCAAGACCAGTTCACAGAGGTAGAAAAGTGGATCGCAAAAAACAAACTCTTCCTAAACACTGACAAAACTGTCACAATGCTCTTTGGAACAGTACCTTAATTACACAAATTACAAAATCACCATCTATGCATCAAGTCAAAATCATATAAAACACGGACCGCAGTCCACTCTTTCAAATACTTGGGTATGTTGTTAGACCCCAATCTATCTTTTGGCCTCCACATAGAAAAACTTGCATCAAAACTTTATCCAGAACTAGGTGGCCTGTATAGAAACAAATCCTGCCTAAGCCATACCGCAAAGGAAAAGATTGTACAGCAAATGCTGATGCCAATCATTGATTATGGGGATGTAGTATTTGCACCTTCACTGCACACTCACCTAAATAAGCTTAATACATTATATAACTTGTTCTGCCACTTTGCTACAATGTAATTACATGACCCACCATTGTGACATGCTAAAAGAACTAAACTGGTTGTCACTGGAATTCAGACGCACCCTTCATCTCTCCAGCCTTGTGTTTAAGAGCTTTTCTGGGAAACTCCCGCCCTACCTGAGCAGAATGCTCTCCTTGGCTGTTCCCACCTCCTATAACCTCAGATCCAGTAACAGCACTTTATTTAGTCTACCTCAATACAAAATGAAAGCGGCTCGATCCTTTTTTTCCTACAGAGCACCGCGATTGAAGATTATGCTAGCTTTAGTGTACTAATAATCTGAATTTTAATAATGACAGGAGGCAAGTATTTTGCATATCTCTCTTTACTAACTCCATACAGCAGTAAAGAAACACATAGAAAAAAGAACCAATCACAGGAAAGCAGGATGTACATAAGGCAATGTGGCCTCATCATTTCCTCTTTCAGAAAGTGACAACAAGCAGAAGTAAATATATAGCAAACAATAAAACTAATAATAACTCCAAGTTCCCATGTGCGAAGGAGCAAGCTTCCAAAGAATTCTATACGAACAAAGAAAAAGGGTTGAGACAAATCCGAAGGATAAAATCTCCAATAGTTTCACATGAACTGCCAATTATCTTCACAGACGAATCATACTGAAAAGAGCATGTGTGACAGGTTTAGAGATAGTCACGAACATGTAACTCCAATTAACATACCACCTAACATCCCATTGGAGAATATAGTAACTATAATCTGATAACTGAGTAATTGTAATGAGAACTCGAATGAGGATTCCATATTAATGGACGTATGAACATACCATATAAGCACCAATGTGAGAGGCAAACCTACCTTAGCCCCTGATATCAGCAAAGCAAACGAATAGAAAGGGTGGCCAGCAAAGCGGGGGGGGGGGGGGGGGGATACTCGCCTCCTTTCATTATTAAAAATAAGATTATTAGTACACTAAAGCCAGCATAATCTTCAATTTTACCACATGACAGGAGGCTTCGTATTTTGCATTTTTAACACTGAGAAAAGAGTATAGAACTAAATAAGAGTCCTACGGTGTGCCGAGAGACCCAGTATTCGGCGTTATGGGGAGGTCTTCCCCGTCAAGCGCCCACGTATACACCATCTAATGGGAAATTATACAAGACCAAGTCTGACCGTTTGTCAGCAGGATGTTTAGTCCCTTAGAGTGAAAGCAGAACGACCTCCACAAGTCACAAGCTGGAGAGGTATGACATTGGGTAGTTAGTATCCTAGAGGAAGCAAGAGAAGCTAAGGTGGTCGAGTGGGAAGCAAGAAGACCATCCTGACATGTCTTTAGGCCCTGAACGCAAGTCGGTTGACTACGTGAAAGTGGTCCTCCCCAGGAGTGAGTGCCTTTCACCTAGATGTGGTGAAATCTCCTGTGGATGTAGTAGGAGGAATATTGATGGTATCTGTGCGTACCGTGTTCTCTTTCCGCTTATCTGGAGCACCATTGGTTGACTCTCGCTCTATATGGGTAATAGAGCTAGCGGTAGCGGATCTCGGGTCAGATGTCCAGAAGTGATCGACGACCGGCTCTGTTGCCAACCGGTTTTAATCTCAATGTATCCTTCCTGGTAAAATATGTTATAAATAAATAAATGTATACTGGTCTTGATAATATATAATCCAATGTTGATTGTTTTACAGGCATTTCATATACTAACCCCTTCAGTAGATGGTGTTACGTAACAACAATTATATCACAAATGGTTATAGCATTCCACCTGTTATGAAGGAGTTTACACTGTTCTGCTTACATACAATCTTTTGCATTTCACAATGACCTTTTTGTGTACCTCTGTGTATTGCTATTTGTTTTCCTATTATAAAAAGGTACTTCATTCTATGAAATTATTTCCTCAGCATTTTGTCCATTACTATAATTTATCTAATGATGATTTAGTTGTTATAATGTGTTTTTAATGTACCTAGTTTATGTCAGATGTGTCTCAGACTGTCCTATTTATCTGCAAGTTAGTTATTTTGGCTTCAGTGCCATAAAGCTACCAACAGTTCACCCAAAAACATATGTAATGGATATATGATAAATATTTATATATGCAAGTTTATATCCAAATTATTCAAGCAGGGGATATAGCTGTGATGAAGAATGTTATCACTTTGTGTGTTTTGGCTTAACATTTAACATTTTAAAACTCCCTTGTTTATTCACTAGAATTGTACCAAAACTCTTGTATCTCCCTATACCTTTAAAGTGAAATCATGGTGGTTAATAGCATTAGATTTATTGATATTGAGAACAGAACGGGTTAAATAAGATGTAAAATTATCTGAAAATGCACAAAGAAAATGTAGGGATAAGGCACGCAACACTGCAGCTTGGTTTATTGCAGAGAGATTCCAGGCACCTACGGGCCTCGCAATCTGGTTTAGCTGCAGTCATCGCCTGAAGATTTGTGAAGATATCCAAACATAAGAAAAGGTCAGAAAATGTTAAACAAAAAGACAGAAGAAGTGAGTACGTCAACCGTTAATTTGACATTTACTGTGCAGTGCAATGAGGCTGCAGATTTCAGTAAAGCCTCTCTGAAACACATTTTGAAAATGCACACATTTTATTTTTAATAAACGATTATATAGAAAGCTCAGTGTTTGCTGGATAACTGTCAACACATTATGGATAATTGGGGTTAAAATATGGCCATTTACTAGATGCTTTTTAAACTTTTTATCAAGGGTATAAGGATAATGGAAATATTAAATGCTTGCCAAGGTCATAAGCATTTTGCATGTAAACTAAGGATTTATTATCACCTGTGATAGCATTGATCAAGAAATACTGTAGATTAAATATATTAAGAAAAATATTAAAACGTTGAGATTTTAAATGTTTTCATCTCAATATAGATACGTCCAAGTTAACCCCTTAAGGGCGGAGGCAATTGTACAAGTCCTGATCAAAACTAAATCTGATATTTGAGCTATATGTCTGTTCAACCATAATTAACCTATTTCATACTAAGTGTACCCACACATATTATATATACTTTTCTTCAGGAGAAACAGGTCTTTTATTTCACATCAAATATGTATATATATAACACAATTTAATGAAAATAAAACCCCCAAAAAGGAACATTAAGAAATTTTATTTTCTTAGTTCTGCATGTCACTTTAAGTGTGAATGTCATAATACTGTTATTTGTTACTGCAAAAAAACCCACATATTTGTATTTGGCAATGCAACACCAGCACAACAGTATACCCCATGTCCAAGGTTTATGGTGTTTTCTAAAGTTACATGGTTACATTCCAGTTTTTACACATTTGGCAGATTGGTTATGTTTCTTTGAGAATGTATGGCAGCCCAGAAATGATAATTTCCCCCATTATGGCATACCATTTGCAAAAGTAGTCAACCCAGGATATTGAAAATGTACAGTCATTTTTATTAGCCACTGAGTCACAAACCCTGGCTAAAGTTAGATTTGATATTTGTTTTTTGTCTTTTTCACCCACATACTGCCTTTCACCATGTCATCAGCATTATAAATGTTACTGCTCTAAAACATTCATATTTGTGTTCAGCAATGTCTCACAAGTACAACAGTATCCCCCATGTCCAGGGTTTATGGGTTTTTGAAAGTTACATGGTCAAATATAAGGCTTGCCCATTTCAGTTTTTACACAATGAAATTTGACAGATTGATTATGTTGTCTTTGAGACCGTATAGCAGCCCCAGGGCCACCATCAGGGGGTGACAACCATAATGGTTGTAACGGGCCCGGCGGTCCTGGGGGCCCGGACTGCTTTGGCAGTCCAGAGCCCCACAATTACTCTCTGCACCTATATATAGCGATGATCGCTATATATAGGTGCAGCCGCGGGCCCCCCAGCTCCCTGTATCTGCAGAGGGGGCCCAGCGAGCTGCAGCTATACTTTCCAGCATTTCCTCGCTCTAACTCCCGCGAGACGTGCGGCCGTCTCACGGGAGTTAGAGCGAGGAAATGCTGGAAAGTATAGCTGCAGCTCGCTGGGCCCTCTCTGAGGGGGGCCCCACAATGGCACCAGACCGGTCCACCAGGGATTAAATAATCTTCCCCCCTCCCTTAACCAGGTAAGAAACAGGGAGGGGGGAATAACTTTCATTACATTTACATGCATCCACAACACTAACACATACACTGCATCCACAACACTAACACACACTGCATCCACTACACTATCACACACACTGCATCCACAACACTAACACACACTGCATCCACAACACTAACACACACACTGCACCCACTGCACTAACACACACACACTGCACCCACTGCACTAACACACACACACTGCACCCACTGCACTTACACATACACTGCATCCACAACACTAACACACACACTGCATCCACAACACTAACACATACACTGCATCCACAACACTAACACACACTGCATCCACAACACTAACACACAATGCATCCACTGCACTAACACACCCACTGCACCCACTGCACTTACACATACACTGCATCCACAACACTAACACACACTGCATCCACAACACTAACACACACTGCATCCACAACACTAACACACACACACACACACACTGCATCCACTGCACTAACACACACACTGCATCCATAACACTAACACACACACTGCATCCACTGCACTAACACACACACACACACACTGCATCCACATCACTAACACACACACACTGCATCCACTGCACTAACACACACTGCATTCACTGCACTAACTGCACTAACAGACCTTGTGCTTTGTCAGGGGCCCCAGAATTTCTGGTGGCGGCCCTGGGCAGCCCAGTAATGAAAATTACCCACATCATGACATACCATTTGCAAAAGTAGACAACCCAGGGTATTCAAAATGGGGTATGCCCCGTCTTTTGTAGTAGCCACTTACTCACAAACCCTGGCCAAAATTAGCTTTCATTTTTGTTATTTGCTGTTTTCACATACACACTGCACTTTTATTGATTATATCATCATTGCTATGTGTTTTACTGTTTTACCGTTCATGAGAAGAATGAACACCACAAACCTCTCCTCTGACTTGTTGATATATGCAAGCATTCTTAACAAATGATTCTCCATTAATCAATTAGAGAAATCAATGAAAGAAAAAATAAGCACTTTAAATAAAATATAATGAAGCAAAATTGCTAACAATACAAGTACCTGAAATATAAATTTTAACTCAGAAGAGAAATATGTTAATTAGCAAGCAGGTCCACTGCCAATATGGACCTAACTTGGATGTTTATTTTACTGGCAGAGGGCCAGTAGGACATAGTTGTTGTGGGTGGGAGACATGATCAGTCTATAAGCGGGACTGGCAATATGATGTTGGGGCAGAGTCATAGTTAAGTCCCTACTCAACAGTGAAGACATAGGGCCCTTGTATGTCTAGAGGTCTGCTTTAGGTCTTGTGAGATGTTGAGGTACATGAAAAGCTATTGCTTGATGTGTGTGGGTATCCTTGATTTGTATGATCTAATCAAGGATAACCTGGATCCACAGTCTCGGGCTTATAAGGCAATACCCAGGATGATATGCGTCTAAATGTTTAGAGTATAAAAAGCATGGCATTTGGCTTCTCTTTTCTTATTTCCATAAAATAAAATATTGAAGTTCTCCATGCTCTTGAAATGAGACACAAGATAAGGGGTTGGCATAGTCTGCATTGTTAGACGGTACATCTGGCACATTGACAGATGTTACCTGACATTGATTAGGACTCTTAAACTAGTTGTGGCAGTTTGGATTTGGTGACTCGCCTCCTGTATGTGAGTGCGAGTGGGCGAGTCTTTTACATACATTATGTTCATTCATCATAAGAAAACATTACCCTTTCAGTGCAGGCAACAGATTGATCCACATAGATTGCATTTTTCCTTTCCCAGATGCTTAGCGGATCTACCTCTTCAAAGGTCTGCATCTCTAAACAAAAAAATTATATTTTACAGAAAAACTTGCCCTCAATCTATTCGCTACCACCACCACTCCTGCTGCTCTTTAATTTATTGTTCACAATTCTCCTTCTGTATGAAATATCCACTAAGAACCTGTTGACTTGTTTACAACTTGTCAAGTGCCCACATCTGAAAAATAGCTTTTCTATGTTGCTTCTCAAAATCTTAGTTATAAACTGTATTTTGTGTTAAGCTACCTTCCTTTTCAGTGAATAATACCCTTTTAGATGGTAAGCTCATGGGCATTTTTTTTGTAGAACTTATTAAAAAGTGTTAGAAATGAAAAAATTGAAGCCTACAAGGGTTCTCTACTTCTCTTTGTATTTACATTCCAACATCCTTTGTCTTTAACCTGACCTTTGTGTAATTGCCATGCAAAGCACCTGTAGAGCTGAAGTAGAACACTCTGTACACAATACTGATATATACATTCCGTGTACAATATAATTGTGTATACTTATCAGTAAAATCTCTCATTGTTTTGGGGATTCTTTTTGCGATCAGTAAAACAAAAACAAAAAAGGGAAATGTTGTGCTGTTTTATAATATACATATATAGATACATACATAAATAAATAATCAAATACAATCTAAGAATGGAACACACAGTATTTAGCCTATATAAAGGTTCTTCCCATTTTTCTTACTTTTCCTGTTGATTATCTTGATTACATTCGTATAAATGAAAAACAATGTCATATAATATAGCACTGTATACAGCAATGGTTGGTATAATTTAAAGAAAAAAACACTTACTCACATTTGTTGGAAGCTATCAATCTCAGCTCATGAAACCAAGCACCTTAACCAATGCAGTACACTTTGGTAGCAGTTTGACTTCTTTCCTGCAATCCCTTCTGATTCCTGCTTGAGGATTTGGTTAGCTCTACTGAGCTTATTGGTTGAAAGCATCAACTGATCACTCTCAGACAAAGAACTAAGCCCAATACTGCTGGGCTTAGCTCAGAGCTGAGAGATTTCTGGTATTATTGAGGTAGGGAGCTTCACCCAGCAGATATAAGGTAAGGAATCCAAACCAGAAAATAGTTTGACTATAGGGGGAGCAGCAGTTCATTACTAGCACTATAACCACTACATTGTGTTTATGATGCTTGGGTCTTCCATTAATAATATGTGTGTATTTTCAACGCATGCCATCCATTTTTGTGTTCCCTAGAAATGCAGGTTAGTACTCAACAAGGGATAAAACGCATTTCTAATTGTCTTTATTCAAGTGTAAAAAGTAAAATATAAGAGTATAATCTAAAAACCCTTTTACCTTAAAATCAAACAGGCTTCTTGAGTCAGATTTAAAATTCAGAACGCTAGTATTCTGCTCAATTTCTATTCTCTCAATTTGATTCTTTCAGCATGCACCCATTACATTCCAACTCAAATAGCAAAAGGATACTATTGCAAGGATTACAATTTTTTATTTTTTTTTAAAGCGCCTTTGTTGGGTAGATGGGTTAGAGCAGGGTTTCTCAACCCAGTCCTCAAGGACCCCCTACCAATCCAGGATTTAGGGATTACCCTGCTGTGTCTAATGTGTTTTGAGGGGCAGGGGGGACAAACACTTTAGATACAACAGGGTAATCCCTAAATCCTGGATTGGTAGGAGGTCCTTGAGGACTGGGTTGAGAAACCCTGCTCTAACCCATCTACCCAACAAAGGCGCTTTAAAAAAAAATAAAAAATTGTAATCCTTGCAATAGTATCCTACCGAGCTTGACATTATGAGATTAACATTTAAATAATGAGTTGGGCCCAGGTTGAAGTCAATAACGTTTCCTCATTTTAATGCTTTACTAGCGAAAAAATAGTTTCTGATTTTTGGGTTGTGTTCACTATAAAAAATGTTGTGGGATTTCAGCATTATGTAAAAACAAAACCCGCTATTTGATTAACAACCCTGGTTTGTAATGTACTACGATGTTGCTGCAATTTTTTCAAATGATTGTATTTATGTGCTTTTACAGTTTAATGTTTTTATAAGCAGGAGTTTCTCCATTATGATTGGCATTAAGGGAGGAATGGAGGATAGACAGACAGATAACGTTCAATGTTAATATACACATTTATTTTTAAGCACTTGAGGAGACAATGTAAAGCGCTACGTAATCTGTTGGCGCTATAGAAATGACAATAACAATAAATAATGAAAAAAATCTTCAAATGCACAAAAGATGTCACATGAAAAAATAAATATTATAATAAAATAAAAATGAATAGAAAATAGGGAATGATTTGTAGTGTAAAGAAAAAAAAAAGGAAGAATAATATATGAAAATCCATTGACATATAAAAGGTAGGTGATACCTTAAAAAAAGCAAGAAGCACCTGCCGAAGAAGTAGTTAAAGCTAACAAAGTAAAGGATATGAAGAATGCTTGGAATGTACATAACGATATCTTTAATGATTGAAAGAATGCCATTGTTAATTTGCAGTGCACCAAGCATTGACCAGTGATTCACTAACATTTACAGCTACCGACAGAGATATCTAGGTGCAAAAAAGTACAAATAGAGAAAACAAATATTCATAGTTTATTATCTGAAAACAATGCAAAACTTGTAAACAGAGAAGAAAAACACACAGTTCGTATAAATAGATTCCCAACACTAATAAAATCACAGTTAAATGTATTAATTTAAGGTGGTTTCCAGTCATTGACCAGCTACAGACAAATGGATGGATCCATACATAAATCCATACAAGGCCATAAATGAGGAGTGGTTGGGAAAAGCTCTCAAAATATTCTCAGAGGCAGTCAATAAACAGGAACCACCAAAAAACGCAACATTAATGCTTAAGGAGCTCGAAATTTGGAAGTAATGATTTGATTAATCCTTTTCCTAAGGGTTTGTTATTGAAAATCTAAATATTTCAACCATGAACATATGAATCGACAGCAAGAATAGATGCAGGTGGCTGGGAAGTGGGCGGGCACCCCCTACATTAGAGAGCTAATACCCACACGATGGGCCCACCAGGGCTGAAGGCCACCTGGGACATACTCCCAAAGCAGCGGCCACCGGCGCAGTGGACCCAAAGCCAAGAACGGCGGCTTCCCACCGGGACACACTGCAGCCCTCCGCAAGGACAAGACCCAGCCTCCCACAAGAGATACCCGGTTTGTGGCCAGACGATGCAGGCTATCAAGATGGCCCAGGGCTTTGGGGAGAGCTAGCCCGAGCTCTGCCTTCAGAACACTCTGCCCTCCAGTCCTACTGTCAAGCCGAGGCAAGTGATTCGGGTACTCCCACACCAACCTGATTTGCAGGACTGTTCATTCAATCCTGGGACTCTCATGCTATCACACCTGCTAGCACACACAGCCCCGCAAGCGACTACACACACCTGACAACCCCACTTGCAGGCACATCAAGCACAACGTACCATAAAGCAGATACACACTCCACATACTCCTGGCACAGCCACGCACACGGCTCCGACTGCACACAAGCACGCACGCCACCTGAGGCCCTACCAGACTAGGGGATCGGCACCAAATCTTAGAATACATTAGGCCCTGGAACCCGTGGCAATTTTAGCCTTCAGACAAAATCCGATACACAGACATCCATAAAGCGATTACACACTCATGCAACTATAGCCTGACCACTTAGACATCATAACATTTAAGCTTCATGTCTGTACTCACTCACTTAAAAGAAAAATGTGCAAGTTATATCTATGCTCCTAATGCGGTACGATATGCACTTGTGGACTGCTGTTGGGGCACCACAAGCTTATGTGATACAATCAGATATGCACAATAAAAATATTAAATAAAAAAAAAATAAAACCCAGTTTTAATTTGTTAAAGTAGAAGTTTTATTTGAAGTACCTTAAACAATATTAGAGTTTAGTTTGTTAGAACAAGGATATGTTTCTCCTGACCAAGGCGCACGGTTAGCATTGAAAAGTGCGTCAGACATTGTTCTGCCTATTCGTTTGTCTCTTTACAGTAGCACTATGTTACTGTCCTTCTTACTGTGTAACAGTTAATGGTACTTCAGAGCTATTTCAGTATCCTGACCTACTAGCTAGTACACAAGGGAGTTATTGTAGGCTGACATCTGTTTATATCATTTCTTCCTCCTTTACAGTTGCTGTACTTACTCTGGTTCCTCATGCTGTACACATATGTTGTACACAGAGGACATAGTACACAGAGGACATGTACACTCTATGTACACAGAGGACATAGTCTAAAATTAGAAGGACAAAGGTTTAAAAATAATATCAGGAAGTATTACTTTACTGAGAGGGTAGTGGATGCATGGAATAGCCTTCCAGCTGAAGTGGTAGAGGTTAACACAGTAAAGGAGTTTAAGCATGCGTGGGATAGGCATAAGGCTATCCTAACTATAAGATAATGCCAGGGACTAATGAAAATATTTAGAAAACTGGGCAGACTAGATGGGCCGAATGGTTCTATGTTTCTATGTTTCTATGTTTCTATGTTGGTTTAATACAGACAGCCACATATATGAGGGCTAATTATTGAAATATCTCTCATGTAAACAGTAACACTCCTATTCTTTATGAAGAGAGTGTCAATCTGGTCTGAGCTCCCCCATTTATTAGTACTCTGGTTTAGTAGTTCTCTTTTATACCTATTGATATTGAGATTTGAGAGGTTTTTGGCAGTACTAGCCAAGTAACATTCTAGTTGAAGTTTAGCATTTGAAAATATTGGAGTTATATCTGAGGTTTTTATTTTTTATTCCTTAGAGGTATTTTATTATAGGTAGTATTACTTTTTTTTCTATTTCTCTTTATTGTTTTATGGATGGACCATATCCGTATTGACAGATTTCATAATACCTAAGTTGGGTCCACCATTATATGTATGTCTCCACATGTCACCTTTTTTTTTTATTTGTTTCTATTTAGGAATATTTACTAGGTAGGGTTGATCTGTTGGATAAACAGTGAGGGAAAGTTGATGTGTTTTCCATACTGCTGTTTAGTCTTAAAAAAACAAAAAACGACATAAAAAGCATTAAATGTAAAAAGAAATAACAGAGAGGAAGTACAAACAAGAAATAACTTAAATTGTATCTATATGGGCTTTTTTTTAAATTAGGTTATCAGAAGTGAAATTCAATGTATGTTGGCATATCAACATATCAATAAGATATCAATTAAAGGAGTAGAATCTTCTCTGACAAAACATTATCTTCTAGTTTATCTTTTGGTGTTTCCTTACACTCTTATATTTTACTCTGCATAGATAGTTTTGCACATTTTGTTGAGCACTGTTAAAAAAAATATAACATTTTGGACATGTTATCATGCATTAGTGTGCATGTAATGTGATATTGTAATGTGATATTTAGTTAATGTTCTAACATGATCTCTCTGTGATGCTATAATTCTGTACACTATATAGTTCATCCAAAATTGTCAAATTCTGGGAGATCAGCGATATGTCTGAAACAAAGCTTCAATACACTGTATGGATGAATCACGAAGCAAACAAAACAATGGATGAGCCATCTCTTTTGTTTCATGATTGAAAGTTCTGTCTGTGGCACTAACGAAAAAAGATGATTGATGCTTAGGGGACAGCCAAATGTTGATTCTATTCACAGATCCATAGAACTGATCAATAGAGGAAAAAGTGGTGGAACGGTAAATAAAACATTGATATATTTATATATATATATATATATATATATATATATATATATATATATATATATATATATATTTGTGTACGGGATTATGGAAGGGGCGCACATTAAACTGTGTGTAATTTTAATATATGAAAGTCGGTTGAGGTGTGCCGAAACCGACGTGAGGTTAGGCCTGCAAAAGAGGGCCCACCCAGGTATAATGATATATGAAGAGGGTGTGGTGGGAGGGAATTTCCGAAATCGTCGCAGACAGGTGAGTAAGGGGATTTGCTGGGTTTAAATAGCCATAAAATCCCTCCCACAATTTCAGGCATACGCCTTCTATTTGTGTACGGGATTATGGAAGGGGCGCACATTAAACTGTGTGTAATTTTAATATATGAAAGTCGGTTGAGGTGTGCCGAAACCGACGTGAGGTTAGGCCTGCAAAAGAGGGCCCACCCAGGTATAATGATATATGAAGAGGGTGTGGTGGGAGGGAATTTCCGAAATCGTCGCAGACAGGTGAGTAAGGGGATTTGCTGGGTTTAAATAGCCATAAAATCCCTCCCACAATTTCAGGCATACGCCTTCTATTTGTGTACGGGATTATGGAAGGGGCGCACATTAAACTGTGTGTAATTTTAATATATGAAAGTCGGTTGAGGTGTGCCGAAACCGACGTGAGGTTAGGCCTGCAAAAGAGGGCCAAAAAGTGTGTGATGTTTATTAAACATAACAAAACATTTAGACATATTATAGAAAGCGAGCCTGATTTCTTTCTGGATTTGGAATGAACCGGTAGTATGCCGAGGACTACCAGCGACCCATCTTCTCTACAAGATGAGTTGGAACTGGATGACTTGGGGCTGCTGAGGTGGCCCTAACACGGAATGAATGTACCGAGAAGGAACTTTGGATTGAGGTCAAGACTAACGAACAAGGAGCGATGTATAGCATGGACTGTTTGAGAGATGTGTCAAAAATTGTACGAGCAACCATTATAATCGGAACGCATTTAGCATCTTGAACCACATACAAAACTTACACATATCGAAAGCCGTAGAGTACGTTTGCTTAGTATTAGTGGACAAATCTTACCTGCATGGACTCTAACTACAGGCATGATTGATACCTTTATTGACCTGCAGAGGAAATCTGGACTACGTGTGCTTTTCACTCAACCGTTACATTTAAGCAGGGTCCGACTTCAGGATTTCGGAAGTGGCTAAAGCGGAGGAAACTGCAGGGGAACTTGAGACGTCAGGGTTAGCGTTTATTAAAGATAACACGATACCTGGAGCTAATTCTTGTAGCGTGCTGTGAGGAGGAAAACGTAATAGGTTTAAATTATGCAAAACTCATAAGCTCATTGAGCTTTCTCGTGTAGTAGAGCTGCTAGCTAATGGGAACCAATGGTGAAGATAAGGACTATCCCGTAAGAGTTGAGGCCGTGCCAGTAGCCCTGGGTTTGAGAGAAGCCCTACCTACAATTTAGGCCGTGTGGACTTGTACCATCTAAGCGCGGCAGGGTATAATCTCTTGTGGAAAAGTGTTAACCTGACCGAACATGTGCGATTACCTGCATTAAACCATAGTGAAAAAGGACTGTAACCGGTGCCTGAAGAAACTGCCGTGACGTGAAACGAAGAATAGAATGCAAAACCGTGACCCACCGTAGGGAAATGATTGCACGAGAGAGGAACCTGAAGAGGAGCTTTGACAAAATTTGAAGATGACATGTGTTCGTGTAGCAAGTACCCTATAGCAGTTACTTGGTAGACGTGAGATCGTGAAAGTTTGTACAACAGGATGCATGAGGTGTTACGCCTTAAATGAAAAACGTCCAGCATGACCGAAAGTAACTCCCGATGGACTACTTAAGCTTACATAACGAGAAGCGTGACCAATGACAAATGCGTGGCAAATGAATTGACTGCGCATGGAGGACCCTGTGAATTTCAGGCGTGCAGACAAGTCCCTACTTAGTAGATTGAGGATTCGAATGGTATTTGTTTTGGCCAAAAAATGGAGGCGGAGTGATGCCTCGATGTTTGAAGTGAAACAAGTGGGAATACTGTTCACCCGGTCCCATCAGAACGTCAAAGCTTATCCTGCATTGCTTGTATGAGCGACGCCGACGTGAGAATTGAGTGATAGTATGAGTCGACGAATGGTTATTGAGGACTCAAGGTACCAAAGTTTCCCCAAAACGTTGCGAAGAAATAAATGGTATATCCGTGACACGTGAGTCCGGAAGCAGTCACTGTACGCCGCGGAAGACCCGACGATGGTCCGATACGAGGCCAAATCTGTACGACGTGCATCGCGGAGGGCAACGTGAGACCCAACATACCAATTCGACTGTACATAAGCAAGAAATGCCTGAAACAAGTCGGAGGAACCGCTGGTCTCGGGGTCTCCGAGCTCGGTCTGGGCACGTAGTGTACGCAGAACCTAAGGATCGCCAGTGAGCGACAGGTTGGGGTAACATATATATGTATATATAAATATACGTGTATATATATATATAGGTATCCTAGAACAGCTAGCACTAAGCGGCCAGCAGACCCATTGCCCGTAAGAGAAAACATATTGAAAGCACCGGAGCAGCCGAGAACGATAGTTCTGAAATACCGTTATACATCAATGTGGGAGTATGTAACTCACGATCGAAACTAAGGCGGGAAATAAAGCACCAGGATACCTGAAGCGGTTAAGGGATCTAAAACATAGTGACTATGCTTGATGGGCCTGGGGTGTGTCGCCCCCCCCCCCCCCCAGCATACTAGGAGCGCGAGCGTGAGTGCGTGTGTGCTGGCCGACTAGCTAGTGCCGCAATGCGGCGAAACAATTACACTAGGTTGGTGACGGGTGAGGCCCTGCTAGTTGCCAAGCGGCTTGAGAGGCTCTATCTATGCGTTGGCGTGAGGGGGTAGCGTGGCCACTGAATGAGGTGGCGGGGTGTCGGCCTCTCGGTGACGGTTAAACATAAGATAGAATGGGAGTGACGGATGAGGCCCTTTCTATGCCACAATGCGAGGCGACTAACTATGATTTGGCCCGAGGGGCATGGTACCTCCGAGTATGAGGATGGGTGTTGGCCTCGCGGGACCACTAACCTAAGGCGAAGAAGCCGGGGAGAATAACAACTAGTGGACACCTAGGAACCTAACAGCCAGCAGTTGCTAACTAAGAAGGAAGGGTAGTTAGTGAGAGAGGACATACTACAGAATGAAACGTGGGTAGCGAAGAGTAATGATCGTATGGTTTGACTGAAACTGGAGTGCCCAGAGAGCATGTGGGGACCGGATGGTCGGGACGTATGAACAAGGATGCGAGTATGATCGTATGTATGGCCCTCGGGGCTCGTGGTGCCAGACCGTGGCCTCGATACGAAATGCAAAATGAATAGACGTGTATATCTTTTGAAATTATATGTACGTATATATGCAGATCTAGTTGTAGTATTGTTAAACGCGTACTTGTGGTAGCCGAGGCTCGTCGCCAGAACTGCAAAGTGAAAAGTAGATGCCGTTTGTCAAGTAACGTGTGTGCTTGTCTGCGTAGGAGTACGCCGGGTTTTACACGTAACGCAAATTGCCTCACTGACTGAGGATGAAATTAGGGCTGGTACAGACCACGCTCCGTGTGCTGTGTACCTACATCGCTCCAAAGACCCTCACAATGACGAGCAGGATTAAGAAAGTCAGAATAGCCAATTATCCAAAAATTCAGCCACAACCAAACGAGCAGGCAAATTTCCGTAACCGCCAATGCGTGACTTTGTATATCAGTATATCAGTGTTTATAACTGCTCAAGCGTGCGCACGTGAACATCAGGGATAATGTATATATATATAATTACAGAATCATTATAACGATATAAAATTTTTTTTTTTTTTTTTTTTTTTTCTCCATCAGTTGAGTGAGCAGTGTAGAGAGCTGTAATTATGCATTCGTGTAATGCAGCCCTGAATAGTGGGAAATAAAAACGAAACTGTGGATGAAATGGAAAGCTTGGGTAGAGGCAGGAGTGAGCTGCAGTGTAATGTCAATGGCTTTAGCGTCGACCTGGAATCACATCAGTAATGTGTTTAATGACATGTAAGTAGGGAGCCCATTAGTGGATTCACTTCAGCACAATAGCAGCACAAACCACGCCATGAAAATGAACAGATATTTGGACAGCTGAGATTCACATTGTAGAAATAAAGAAAAACCAAAGACGGTGCTGGAATACCTGGGGCCGTTGTAAATGGGCACCAGGTACTCCATGAGCCACAGGTGGCTGGGGAATGGAAAAGATGGTCTCTGCACTGGGGTGTACTGAGACCTATGCACTGCGGTGTGCATAGGGGACAGTGGCAAAACACGGCGGAGTTTTGTGCCCAGGGCAGCTGCCCCCGTGGCCCCCCACAATATGCCACTGGGTGGGAGTTGCATCTTTGTTTTCAAAGTTAGTTACATGCGAATCGTTATTCTAAAGCAAATTCTGTTGACGAACAAAAACTGCTCTTTAGCCACGTGGAACTGGAAGACTATGTACCTTAAGCCCGCTGGCTTTCTATGTATGACTGATCTCCCAAATATAAAACAGAAAATAACCTAGTATTTGTTCCAGTTACCGTGTATCACATTAAGGTAAATAAGAAGTGTTGAAATGAATGACACTCAGACAGCAGGACTTACCCTATTCATGTTTATATCATAAATCCGTCACATTCACCGTTAATCCTTTCAATCCCAGAGAGTTGGGGGGGGGAAAGCAGAACTGCCCCAATAAACATTTCCCCAGAATTCCAAATGCCTGTTCCGCTATCTTACGTCCCCACAGAGACCCGTGTGAGATCTGTAGATTGTAGGGGTTGTTTAAAGGGAATGTGATGAAAACACCTGGTTCGTTTCTATGTGAATGAGTTTTTTGTTACTGTATGTACAATTTTATACTGGATGTGCAAGATACGGCCGATGCTCTTGGCAGATTCAGACCTAGTCATTAGTTTACTGGTCAAACCATATCAGAGGCACGAAGGGGTTGCGGTTGTAATAGCCGGCTAGAGAGAATGAAAACGTGTGCGGGAAGCTATACGGGCATTTCGCGTCGTGGAGTGAGAAAAGCGAAACGGAGCGTACGTGTGAAAGAAGGATAAACTCGAATGGACTTACGGTTAGGGCGAACCGGCGAACGGCCTCCACGTGGATGAAAAGACTCACGAAACCGGCGGGCTGCGTACGAGCGTCGCGGCAGAATGACGTCAGAGGTCTGTGAAAACGGAAATGAAAGCGAATTTCCGAAATCGTCGCAGACAGGTGAGTAAGGGGATTTGCTGGGTTTAAATAGCCATAAAATCCCTCCCACAATTTCAGGCATACGCCTTCTATATATATATATATATATATATATATATATATATATATATATATATATAATATGCAGTGTTTCCCAGCACACACACTCAAAGTTTTATAAAGTGCCGGGTGCTCAAAAAGCCATAGCCAAAAAATATAATAAGTAATAAATGTAGGCTTGCACTCACGGTCTGTAGGTGGATAAAATTTCTTGTTTATTTCAATTCATTTAAAATATGGTTGCTGCCATTATCGTCAACGTTTCAGCCACTCCTGTGGCTTTCATCAGGACCAATTCAGCATAAAAACATTTCATTTACAAGTTGCTTCTTATATACAGCTAACTAGACTTAAAAACAATGCTTACCACCTGTGTTCTCGAGTACCCGGCGTCTATCACGATCCTGTGCGCATGTGCGAGCACGTCAAACCGGAAATGACGTGCTCGCGTCATCAACCCGTTGCCGTGGTAACCCAAAATATAAACAGACACCACGGCAACGATATATTGCAGCACAGAGCCAGGGTATCCACAGGGTGGGGAAATTTTTTACATAAAATCACACAATCAATACATATTTCATCTCTGCCTGGTGCAACATACTTTTACCTGACACAATTATTCCCAAACATTATAAATCATATAGTCTAATGGGAAGGGCTTATCAATCATGATGATCTACTGTTTTAAAATATCATCATGAATCTCACTGTTCACATGGATATTTATTATGAACTCTATTTTACTTATTTATATATACCTCAACACTTTAATCCATAAAACAATGACTTCATTATACTAAACAAGTGCTACCTAGATATAACTAGGTAGAATTCCCTGTACTGAAACTTCATGCAGTGTAATATTTTAAAGTGCTCACATCTTATCCCAACTCAATCACTACCACTACTCCTCCATATTATTTAAAGTTATACTAATGCATTTATATATACATTAAAGTGAAACCAATTGCATTTATATACATTAAAGTGATACTAATTGCATTTATATACATAAAAGTGCTCACCGTATTTAATAAAGTGAAACTCTGTGCTGTTGAAAGCAGGCATATGTTATCTGCCGATCTTATTAAAGTGATACTTATTGCATTTATGTACATGAAAGTGTTACTTATTGCATTTATATACATTAAAGTGCTCTTTATACTTAATAAAGTGAAACCTTACTGCCACCATATCGTGGTTGCCCACCAATATCCACCAATCCGCATCTTACATTAAAGTGATACTTATTGCTTTTATGTACATTAAAGTGGTATTCATTGCATTCATATACACCAACGTGTTCTCTGTAATTAATAAAGTGAGACTACGTGTTTATATGTGCCCAACCATGTGCCTGTACTATGTTGCCCTCAGAGAAAAAAACATATATATATTAAAACATCGCTTTACTCAAGAAGATATTAAGCTTCTACAGCCTTAATTCAAATAAAGGGGGCATATGATAACTGCTCATTTAAGCCCCTTGGTGCAACCGTGTCCAGTTCATAAATCCAGAAGGCTTCCTTGCGTATCAACATATTACCCCTATTGCCACCTCTTGTTGGTATGGGGACGTGGTCGATTGCCACGAATTTTAAGGTAGTTAAGGCGTGTCCATTGTCCAAAAAATGTTTGGCCACCGGCTTATCTGAGGTTCCATCCCTGTATGCCGTTCTAATGTTGGACCTATGTCCCCTGATCCGCTCACAAAGTTGGGTTTCCGTCTTCCCAATATAGCACAGTCCACAGGGACATGATAGTTTATATACAATGAACGTAGACCTACAGGTAATAGTATATCTTATCTTGTATGTCTTATTACTGTGGGGATGCGTGAATGTGCGTGCCGGTACCATATGACCACATGTCACGCATCCCAAACAGCGCGCACTCCCCCGTATCTGCACCTTCTGGGGTATCGTGTAACTTTGTACCGGGTCTGTACGTATCAGCATGTCTTTCAGATTTTTATTCCTACGAAAACAAATTCTTGGCGGTTGTCTAAATTCCCTGGGTAAGGATTCCTCAAGTGCCACCATATTCCAATTCCTTTTAACGATATTGGATAATTTCTGAGCTTTATTGTGGAATGTGATAGGGAAGACCAGTCTCGGTTCTTCTATGGGGTCCTGTGGCTTGGTCGCTCTCTCTTGTGCTTTTTCCAATGCCCAATCTAGGACTCTCCCGTCATATCCACGTTCCAAAAATTTATCTCTCATTTGTACCAGTTGTCTTTGTCTGGCTTCGTCTGTCGAGTTATTTCTTATAACCCTAAGAAATTGTGCTTGAGGAATGGAATTTTTCAGGTTTCTGGGGTGTGCGCTGGTGTAATGTAGGATTGTATTGCGATCCGTAGGTTTAGAGTATAAACTAAATTCAACTTGCTGATTTACAATAGAGAGTTCTACGTCCAAAAAATGGACTTTCTCCTTGCTAATGTCCGCCGTCATCCTTACAGGTGTGGGTAGCCTGTTAATTGATTCCACCATCTGTTGAGCTTGCTGAACTGTCCCCCTCCATAGGATCAGCACATCATCGATAAAACGGAAATATTTAATGATATGGTGTTGATATGGTTTCAATATGTACTCCTCTTCAAATTTATACATGTATGTATTTGCATACATGGGCGCCATGGGCGCGCCCATCGAGGTTCCTGAGACTTGCATAAACCACTGTTGCTCAAATCTGAAGTAGTTATTCTTCAGTACCATTTCCAATATCTCCAATGTGTACTCAACCGGTGGACCTCTGTAAAGTGATGAAGTGCATAGGACCTGTCTCATAGCCTCTATACCATCATCATGAGGGATGATGGTATAGAGGCTACTCACATCCATAGTGATTAGGACCGGATCAAGTGTATCAATCTGCAGATGTCGCAGAGATTCCAAAAGTGAAGGGGTATCCTTTACACACGTATGTAGATTAACTACTGTCTCCTTAAATTGTGCATCCAGCCACTTGCCTAAAGGTTCAAGTACTCCCCCAACTGCCGATACTATCGGTCTTCCCGGTGGTGCGGTTTGGTCCTTATGAATTTTGGGTATCGTATACATGACTGGAGTCCTTGGTGATTTTTGTATGAGATAGGCATACAGCTTTAAGTCTATATAATTAGCTCTTAATCCCATATTCAATATCTCTTCTATTCTGACTTGTATCATAGTGGTAGGATCCCCATCCAGTTCTTTATATGTATTCCTGTCTCTCAGTTGTTTTTTAATTTCATTGGCATACTTGTCGTAGTCCACAACGTTGTCTTGTTACCCTGAGGAAAGTCCCGAGCAGGGACTGAAACGTTGAAACGTTGGTCTCTGATTTTAACTTGAACTAAATAAAGTATTGGAGTTTTAAAGACCGGTGAGCAGCTAT
Source organism: Pelobates fuscus (assembly GCF_036172605.1). Taxonomy (NCBI): domain Eukaryota; kingdom Metazoa; phylum Chordata; class Amphibia; order Anura; family Pelobatidae; genus Pelobates; species Pelobates fuscus. Next base: position 32,446,494 of record NC_086326.1, read on the forward strand.
TCTTTGGCACATTGTACGTCTGGAGTCCAGGCTATGGCACCCGGCATTTTGGAATGCTACTAAGCGTGAGTGCGGGGGAAATTGAATTTATATATATATATATATATATATATATATAGAGAGATTTTTTTTTACTGGTCCTCTTTTTTATCCTTCTATAGGATGCTTCTTTTCACTTGGTCTGTGAACCAAATTGTGTTAAAATGTGCCTACCAGTGTACGGCAAAATTTATACATAATATTTATATTAAATAAAAAAAATTTCCAATACACTAATAGGCATATCTTTTCAACAAAAAGATTGCAAGGACTAGATTCGCCTGAATTGAAATGCCAAATGGCCGAAATTCAGTTTGCATAAAAAAAAAAAAATTCTGACAACTTGGACAAGCCAAATTATTTTCTCTATGCACACGTCTACTATATAATATGGTTTCCAGGATGCGGTTATATATATTTCCAATGTTTTAATATGATCTCTCTTTGATGCTATACTGTAACCATCTCTAGGGTATTCTAGTAAGTTTTTCTTTGGACGTATAACTGTTCCCATTCTACAATTTATAACCTCTCTGATGTGTTATGATCCTGCATGCTATCTAATTTAGTAATAGGGTCTCTGTGCGAAACTATAATAAAATCCCTTATGGTACTATAATAATACATTTATATAAACATCCTCTGACACTTTAATATGATCCTTAAATTTTACACACCTCTGACTCTATAACTTCCATATGGTGCGGCATACTCTGATACCATATCGTGGTTTCTAAATGGTTCTGTAGCTCTGTACATTATGTATATTTTGGTGAATTTGCCATTTACTTTCTTACTTAAAACTTTTTCTGTTAACAATTTCACATTTTCAAGGGTGTAAAATGTTTCAATATAGTTTTGATTAAAATAAAATAAAAAAAAATAAAAAAGGTTTTGACATGATACAAAGACTTGTGATGAGAATAAAATTGCAGAAAAGCTTTGCAATCTGCCACATGAAACTGCAAGGCAAGCTGGCATGGTATTAAAAGTTTCATTTTTGTGCAAATAGCTCTTCTATAAAACAGGACTGATCTGTCCTTTAAGTTAATATTCTTTTTCTTCTGTTGCAGATCTTTATTGTGCAGAATGTGATTTAAGACTTTTAAAAAAATCACATTAATATGTTTTACTTCTAAGCCAAAAGTTTGAAACTCATTTTTATTTATTTATTGACTTAAATTGATCACAGCTGGTACCCAAAGAAAAAAAAAAAAAAAAATCAAGAAAGTAAGAAGATACCGAATAATCATCAAATACAAATCAAAGCTGGAATTAAGCATACGTGAAAATTAAGCTTAGTGCCTGTATTTCAAAGAAAAAAAAATAATTTTAAAAATGTAATTAATGTCTAAATTTGTCAACAAGACCAGTAAAAGAAACTGGCAAAGTGAAACATATTAGGACAGTCGTTCTTGAATGTTGATTGAGGATTAAACGTTAGATACTCATCTTATATGTCTTACCTTGTTGGTTTGAGTTGCTTACCACAATATAGAAGAGCTTGTAAGATGAATAATAGTATATGAAGGAAGAAATATTGAATCTCACTAGGGTACGCAGACCTTCCGACTGTGGAAATCCAGAAATCTTCAACAAGTAGAGTTGACTTTTTAAGTAATTGTCTACAGACATCAAAATGCTTCCCACAATAGGACAGGTATGAATTAGATGTTCTTGGTCCCATTTAGTGCAGTGTAGTGGGAGACTGTACTTTAATGTGCAAGGGTACAGTGTAGTAGTCCAATATGTTTAATTGTGTTTTACGTTCATAGGGATATACATCAGTCAGTCTAGGGATAAGTCTATAAAGAAATAATATAAAAATGCATGGTGGCAATAAATAATAACCCAAGCAAATGCATTGCAACAAAAATGAAGAACACGAGGCAAAGAGAATGGGCAAAAGCTTAGATAAACTCAGTAGCTTGCCCTTCAGTTAGTCCCCACTCAAGTCTCAGAAATGTTTTTGCTCTCTTGTGCTGTTACAGAGAGAACCTATGCCATTTGCATATAACATGGATCCCACCCACAAGTGTAGTCTTGAACCGAAATTCCAGTAAATTCTCTCTGCACGAGAGATACAATAACCCCAGGCTATCCTTTTGGCCATCTTTGAGTCTCATCAGTGAGGTATAGCGGATATCCCTCTAAGCACAGTGAGCACGGGGTCCAAACTGAGCCTGGACCCACCAAAGTGCAAGCTACTTGAGCTGCTGTCCATTCTCAGTATTTTCTTGCACCCTGTTTTTTTGCTCTCCCCAAGTTTAAAAGGCAATCCAAATGTGCACCCCTTGCTTACGGTGCCTAGAAGGATATTGGCTCACTGGCTCACTGACAAGACCTTACAGGGCCAAAACAATTGTTTGGAGTTGCTGCATCTTTCATACAGAGAGAGCTGGCCTGTATCTGGATAGCCGTTTTCAGTGGGATCAGTCTGATATGAAAATGGCCAAGGTTCACAAGCTAAAAGATAAGCTAAAACCAGATTGAGATCTGAGCAGGACCCACCAGAGGGCAAGCTATGTGAGTTGTCCAGTCTTAGTATTCCCTTGCACCCTGTTATTTTGCTCTATATGTAGGAAATAGAATATAATTAATGTGACTTCCCCCTCTACAATATGTATGCTCATGTTGAATTTTCTTTTGCATTTCAAATGGAATTTAGCACGACATCTTCTGCTTATCATCATGCTTTGACCAGCATCGGTTTTGGTACTAAAAAGAGAAACACATTTTTCTGCCAGGACTCCATTGTGTTCCTCTTTATCTATGCAGAGGGACTGTAAATCGTGGCTTAGTCTTTCCTCCATACTCTACATGAAACTTTGTATGTCAAACTTTATGGTTTAAATTTAATAACTTCAGAAATAACCGTATTATTTGATTTCTATTTGCATTAGGAAACATGTTTTGCTCACTGCCTTCCTCTGAAGCTTTTACTCAATAATCTTTGTTATGTTCTGCTCTATTAGTATTGTGTTTAAGTCTTATCCAAAGGTAACATTGTGTACTCTCCTGTTATTAGAGTTGTATCCTTATGAAACATTCAGATGACATGACTGTCTAGCAGAAGAATGGATCTTAAAACTGCTGCATTGACCATTTGCAGATTGTTATATTTAAATTTTAATACATTTGTCTGACTGCACAAACACACTACAAGGCACTTATGAGACAGCGATTCATGCAGAGGTGGTGGGACTTAAGGACTTGTTACCCAACCGGGGGCACCAGTCTTGCTCTTGCAAAAGCTGCATCTAATGTTAAGAATATCTGTGAAAAACTGAAAGAAAAAAAAAAAAAGAAAACACATTATGTTTATGAATAAAATCCATCATATTTTTTTTGTTTCCAATTACAGCTATGATTTTTATGGAAACAAAACCTTTCAATCAAAAACTCATTGAGAACTATTACAGCAAGAATTGCAATTCCTTTAAACTCTTCAAGTCGCTGTGTCTGCATTCAAATAGCTATATACTCCATTTACTGCTTATTTTAACTGCCCTGTTCATTTGTTTCTGGCTGATGAAAAATGAACCCCATACGCATTTTTTTTCTGAGTCCAGCAGTTTGTTATGTTTCATCTAAAACTCTCTTTGCTGCCGATTGCTTCAAGGCTTTCCGCTTCACACAATGAACTATTTGTATTTTTTTTTTTCTTTAAGCTTTGAAAGAGTTTGACATATAAAAAAAAAACAGAGCACTGTTTATTATTTTCATTTCCATAAAATGTAATAAATATTTTACTTTTTTTTTTTTACCGCTGCTATAGCACTTTGCAGGGTCTGATAGCTTTCCACGTCAGTAAGTAATGGAAATTAATATGTTATTTTGTTTTGGTTCTTTTTAATATCAGAAACAAAGTATTCATTGCAAAAAATAAATAAATAAACAAACACACAAAAAATAAATAAAAAAAGAAACAAGCAAAAACAAGCAATAAAACAACTCATCTACTTCCACTTCATTGTACCCAGTTTTGGTCACTTTAAGAAGCAGTAATTCAAGTAAATGTTTGTTGACAAGTAGCTTGTGAGTAGTCCATTTCATTCTATGTAAACATGGTGTTTCGTGGTGGAATATGTGATTTATTGAATCCATCCACATAAATAAAACTGACTTTAACCAAATTACATTATTGCAGCTGTCAAAGTGTGTTTAGAAGAACCAGCCATAGTTAAAGAAAAACATGAATTCTACTTCCTTCGCAGATAAATCCCTTAATAAGTGCCTGCTTGGGTGTCCTCACACTTTCTGGGTAACAATATTCCAAAATGTCTGATGCAAATCTTCCGTGAGACAGTTAAAAATAAAAATGTAGTTAGTGAATGTGATTATATAAAGAAAAACAATATTTTGGAATCATCATTGCTACTTCAAATGAATGGAAAAGGGAAGCTACAGAGCACTCATGGTGCAAAGATAGATAGAATTCCCAATTTTATTACAAACCCGGAGGTTCCTATTATCCTATTATGCTGCACTCTTTCTTTAATTCCCTCAGCAGCAAAAAAACATTATTTGAAAAAGATAACATTTGAACAGGTATAACCATCATAATGATAAAGTCCGCCTAGCAACATGACCCTCCAATCAGTGACATCCTTCTCCTATAGTAGGCGGAGCATTGATGACCATTTCCTCTTTCTTTGCTGCTTCCCTCAGATAATTACACCTCTCACAATTCTCCTGTGATTGCTTCATCTACTATTTGTTTTCTGTTACATTTGATGTTTTATCTTACTGTACCTTTAAATGTCCATTCTTATTTTTAGTGGTACATTTAAATTTGAATCTTACTATTGTGTTTCTGTGGTACCTCTAAATTTTAAACTTACTATTGTGTTTGCTTATTTTATATTACACTGGATTCCCTGCAATTCCACATACATATTGTACATATATACACCTAATACAGTGTCCTTCTCTGTGCTACTGCTGAATAATGTTTCAAAAGAGTCATTAAAAGTGTATAAATATACATTGGAGGCAATTCAGCTACTGATGGTTCACTTGGTGAATGGTATGAACTATTTTACAATTACGTGGTATTTTAACTCCCTATTAATAAAAATAAAAAAAGTAGCAAATATTCTGGAGTTCTATGTAAATATGGTTGTAAACATTGAGCAATTGCCGTGTAAACCGGTGGAGTTTTTTTGCTGATTGCTCAACTTTTAGACCTTCGATCATACAAATGATTTAAATCAGGGGTCCTCAAACTCCTGCCCTCCAGATGTTGCTGAACTACAACTCCCATGATTCTTTGAATTACATAGAAAGCCAGAGAATCATGGGAGTTGTAGTTCAGCAACATCTGGGGGGGCCGGAGTTTGAGGACCCATGATTTAAATGGAACTCCACTGACCAAATAGTAGAAAAAAAATGCAATGCTTAGTCGATATGCCCAAGTGAAAACATGCATGCATTTAATTAATTGTGCATTTCTTCATTGGGGAAAACAGCTTACAAAATCTGCATATCCCTTGTCTGAATCCTTTGCAGATCTATTGCCTTAAGTCTTTCTTCTTCCCCAGTCCAGACTTTGTATGGCTGTAGAATCACAGACTTCCCAGCTCAATGTTAAGTCTTTGCAAGACCGGTGCTCTGGGTAATTGCTGCCTCTTGATTTTGAGCTAAACAAATAGAAGTAACAAGACCGAATGCTGATTGACAAGCCATGGCTGGGGTAGCAAGGTAAATTTACAAAAGTGCCAATTTCTGTTGAAATCTGCACTTTTGCAAAATGAAAAAAGAGGACACACTCTTTACACATAAACTAGTTCAGCAAGCTGAAGTATTCATTTTTAGCACTGGTCAGGCGTTGTGGATTAGTAGGAGCTAGTTATGGTATTAGAGTCTTTTTTTTCTAGGTTTGCTGCTAAATAAATCCCAATCCTAAGTGACTGGTTTGATTACCTAGATTGTTTCTAAAAACTTACAACCATATGATCTGTTTTCATCCGCTTATATGGGTCTAAGCAAAATAGCTGTAGATAAATATTATATTTCAATTAACATTATTTCATTATGTCAATATTTCATTTAAAAAAAAAAAAAAAAAAGCAGAAAAGAAAGTCAATACCTACTTTTCTACTACAACATTGTCCTTCACATAGAAATAAACACATTTTCCACTCCTGCACTGTACTGGAGTCTGATAAACTAATAATATGCAGTGCTACATTTTAGCAGCCAATAGATCGGCTGGGTTGGGCTCAGGAAATATGGTGCATGCTGTAAAGTTCTACAGTAATACAAATGTTTAGTTTTAGTTTTTTTCTAACTAAAAACAATTTTAGTGTATATACTACCTACTGTTACAATTTTGCTTACATGTATACATTTTTTTTACAGAAATGTCATCTGATTCCTTATAAAGTTCTAGAAACAGGATATTTGATCATTTTTTTATACATTTTATGATTCTTTAAAGGAGAAAAATAATATGAAAAACAAACAGTAGCATTTTTAAGCAGGGCCGGACTGGCCCACCGGGATACCGGGAAATTTCCCGGTGGGCCGCGGCACCTGGGGGGCTGGAGATGAAGAGGGAGCCCTGCACCCTAGATTTTAATAAAATCGCGGCCGCCGGCCGCATGTCGGTGCCGCCGGGTGGCCGGTCCGGCGGCACACTCTGAGGTGATTACTCACCTTGCGGCCGGCGGCCCCATCTCCTGTGCTGTGTGACTGCTGTCAGTATCAGTGAGTGTGCCGGGCGGCCGCCTAAGCGATCCAGCAGCACACTCACTGATACTGACAGCAGCATAGCTGTCAGCACAGGAGGACTGAGGGAGGGGGCGGAGCTAACTACCAAGCTCCCTCGCGGTTCCCAGAATTCCCAGCTCAGCCACATCATAGAGTAATCACTACTCTATGATGTGTCCATGCTGGGAATTATGGGAACCGCGAGGGAGCTTGGTAGTTAGCTCCGCCCCCTCCCTCAGTCCTCCTGTAACAAGGTCAGCAGGCACACAGAAGGGGAAGGGAGGGAGACAAATAGAGGGGAAGGAGGGGGGCAAATAGAGGGGAAGGAGGGGGGCAAATAGAGGGGAAGGAGGGGGGCAAATAGAGGGGAAGGAGGGGGGGCAAATAGAGGGGAAGGAGGGGGGGGCAAATAGAGGGGAAGGAGGGGGGGCAAATCGAGGGGAAGGAGGGGGGGCAAATCGAGGGGAAGGAGGGGGGCAAATAGAGGGGAAGGAGGGGGGCAAATAGAGGGGGAGGGGGGGCAAATAGAGGGGAAGGAGGGGGGCAAATAGAGGGGGAGGGGGGGCAAATAGAGGGGAAGGAGGGGGGCAAATAGAGGGGAAGGAGGGGGGCAAATAGAGGGGAAGGAGGGGGGCAAATAGAGGGGAAGGAGGGGGGCAAATAGAGGGGAAGGAGGGGGGCAAATAGAGGGGAAGGAGGGGGGCAAATAGAGGGGGAGGGGGGGGGCAAATAGAGGGGAAGGAGGGGGGCAAATAGAGGGGAAGGAGGGGGGCAAATAGAGGGGAAGGAGGGGGGCAAATAGAGGGGAAGGAGGGGGGCAAATAGAGGGGGAGGGGGGGCAAATAGAGGGGAAGGAGGGGGGCAAATAGAGGGGAAGGAGGGGGGCAAATAGAGGGGAAGGAGGGGGGCAAATAGAGGGGAAGGAGGGGGGCAAATAGAGGGGAAGGAGGGGGGCAAATAGAGGGGAAGGAGGGGGGCAAATAGAGGGGGAGGGGGGGGGCAAATAGAGGGGAAGGAGGGGGGCAAATAGAGGGGAAGGAGGGGGGCAAATAGAGGGGAAGGAGGGGGGCAAATAGAGGGGAAGGAGGGGGGCAAATAGAGGGGAAGGAGGGGGGCAAATAGAGGGGAATGGGGGCAAATAGAGGGGAAGGAGGGGGACAAATAGAGGGGAAGGGGGGAGACAAATAGAGGGGAAGGGGGGAGACAAATAGAGGGGAAGGGGGGAGACAAATAGAGGGGAAGGGGGGAGACAAATAGAGGGGTAATAGAAACACAGGGGAAGGGGGCACACAGAGACTGAGGGGTAATAGAAATACATCAGGTTGGGGGGGACAAAGAGGCAGAGGGGTAATAGAGAGACATAGGGCAAGGGGGGACACATAGACAGATTGGGCAATATAGAGACAGGGGATTGGGGGGACAAAGAGAGGGGTAATAGAGAGACACCAGGGAAGGGGGGGACAAAGAGAGGGGTAATAGAGAGACAAAGGAGAAGGGGGGACACATAGACAGATGGGGTAATAGAGAGACACAGGGGATGGGGGTACAAAGAGACAGAGGGGTAAGAGAGAGACACAGGGAGGAGATGGGGAAGAGAGACACACAGAAGGTTTTTTGAGGGGACAAATAGACATACAGTAGGGAAGGGGAACAAAGTGACACAAGATTTGTGGGAGGCAACGCTGGGCTGGGGAAAAAGAGACAGAGAGTGGATGGGAGAAGAGAAAGAGGCACACAGAGTCTGGAGTTAGAAAGAGACACACAGATGAGATTTGGAAGGGGAGAAAGAGACAAAGTGGCTGGAGCTAAGAACAACACAAAAGGAGCTGGGGGAAAGAGAAATACAGAGGCTGGAGAACGGTAAAAAGAAACACACAGGGACTGGGGTGAAGTAAAAGATGGGTCGCTGTAAGAGGAAAAAAAGGAGACAATTGGAGACAAGATACATTAAACGAGGTAAAGGTAATAGTCGTAAATGTATCTGATCCCGACAGTATTACACACACACACACACACATATATATATATGCATGTATATTGATGTGTGTATTAGTAACATATAATTATGCCTATAATATTTACACATATAGTAATATACATTTATATATGCATAATACACACATAAATGTCATTAATATATATATAAATGTAATGAGCACGTATTGGCCCTGTCTTGTTGCTAGTTGCATACTCATGCACAATAACATATTCAAAGTGAAGAGCGCACCCATAGAACTTCAAAATTAACCAGATCACTTCATCTTTTTAGTTGTGCAACTGCAGACATTCAGCATTTCAGTCACATTACTAAAATGTCCTTAATAGGCCAAAGTAGTTGTACTGAAACATTGATTATATGCAAATGTACGTCTACTTAAAATAAAGGCGCTCTTTTGTTTATTTTGAAGCCCTCGTTGGAGTAAGAGTTTTCAATTTCAAGTTATTTTTTCACCCTCTATATCAGCACACTATTCTGGCGCGACGCATTATTGGGCTGGTATAGAATTTTTTTCCAGGGCTGATTTTAGTTCCCAGTCCGGCCCTGTTTTTAAGTATTCTCATACACATTACTCTTTCCCCCATTGCTACTGCCTAGTAGTATAAAGAGCTCAGTGGTAAAGGGGTTATAAAGTATTTGTGTGTTGCTTGGCACAAAGTAGGTAAGGGTGCTTTTGGTTTTATGTAGTCATATAACATGCAGATGTATCAAGATAAATTTTTTCTAGGGGGCTGACTAAGCCATGATATGGTCACTCTTAGTTACTGTTTAAATTAAAGGGACACTATACGCACTATAACTACTTAATCTCATTGAATTGTTTACATTTTCTGCTGTCCCCATTTTTGGGCAAATTAACAGTGACTGAAAGTCCCTGGCTTCCTACTGGCTTCACACTGAAGGTGTGGATAGGACAGATATTAACACTTACTTGTTGCCATACTGATATATACCTTTAATGGTAATGTAATAGGCTGAATGCAGTCAGCTGATATTCTCTGCCAATCACAGCTGCCCTTTGTTGCTCAGACTAATTCTTTATTGTCAGCCCAAAGCAACACAGAGGGGATAGGTTGTTGCTCCTTAACATTAAAATATTTGAAATGGTTTAATGCTAAATGGAAGGACAGTGCAGGAGACTCTTGACACAATAACCATTCAATAAGATAAATTGAGTGCCTACAGTGTCTCTTTAACCCCTTAAGGACCAAACTTCTGGAATAAAAGGGAATCATGACATGTCACACATGTCATGTGTCTTTAAGGGGTTAAAGGATTGACAATTTCTGTGGGAGAAGATTAGAGATGTCCCGAACAGTTCGCCGGGAACTGTTCGCCGGCGAACATAGCTTGTTCGCGGTCGCCGTGGCAGGCGAACATAGGCGATGTTCGGTCCGCCCCCTATTAGTCATGGAGGTGAGAGGGTCTGGGAGGGAGGATCTGCTGCTGATTGGCTGGAATGTGTCTGCTGACTGTGAGGTACAGGGTCAAAGTTTCCTCAATGATGACGAATAGGGGGCGGACCGAACATCGCATATGTTCGCCCGCCGCAGCGACCGCGAACAAGCTATGTTCTCCGGCGAACAGTTCGGGACATCTCTAATCTTCTCCCACAGAAATTGTCAATCCTTTAAAGAGTGCCAACTCCCACTACTCCTAACCCTGCAACTGTAATTATTGCAGTTTTTTATAAACTGCACTAATTACATTGCAGGGTTAACTCCTCCTCTAATGGCTGTCTACTAGACAGCCACTAGAGGGAACTTCCTGATTTCTAGCAAAGATTTTCTTTGCTAGAGCGTCGCTGGACGTCCTCATGCTGTGTGAGGGCCTCCAGCGTCGCTCATTTCCTCATAGGAAAGCATTGAAAATCTTTTTCAATGCTTTCCTATGGGGAGCGCTAATGTGCATGCGCGGCTTTGCCACGCATGCGCATTAGGTCTCCTTGGCCAGTGGGCGGGATCAGTCTCACCCACTGGCCGACGGAATCAGAAGGAGGAGCGGCACGGAGGAGGAGACAGTGACGAGGGACATCGCCGCTGCCTCAGGTAAGTGACTGAAGGGGTTTTCACCCCTTCAGTAACCGGGGATTGGTGGGTGGGAGGGAGAGGGGACCTCCAGTGCCAGGAAAACTGATTGTTTTCCTGGCACTGGAGTTTCCCTTTAAGATAATGATTAAGCAGTTTACCAAGAAGGATGTATTGACATTTACTCTAGTTTTCAGGTATGTCTTGATACAAATGTTACTGTCTGTGGTATCTGTGATATATTAAAATACGTTCAGAACCATTTCACCCTTTCCAGAGCTTTCATCTATTTTAAACTCCTAATTAATATATTCATGTCCAGGAGACATCAGCTTCCCTGTGATTATTGGAGCAAACGTTCAGCTTATTTATCAAGGTAATCTAAGTGATCTAAATGCGTATCGGAGACAAGATGTAGAGTAGACTTTCCTTGAGCTTTCAGAATAAATCATTCTTAATCTGATCAATAGTTTGACTGATGATCTGCGTGTTTAAAGGGAATATGTTGACGGCGCACAGCAAGGGCAATGCAGACTCTTAATTAAGAAAAAAAAAACTTTATGGCTATCGCTTGTACCAAGACTGTCAAACTAGAATTAAGTTTAATCAATAATTATACAAACTGCTTAGGGGCAACCACAACTCTCTGCCCTCCCCCCTCCTTCCACAAACCTCTCCTTGACACTAGCAACCAAATTATCAAAGACTAGACAACTCTCTCACATGATTATTTAGAACATAATCTAGAAAGTATTATAATATGATTTCATTTTATCAAAAGCAAACATTGACATTGACTTATTATAAAGATGTGACAGAATTGAATGAGAGATAATTATTTCATGTGTGTTACTGTGATCAGTGTATGAATACAATGTAAACGTGCATTCCTTTCGGACTAATCATGATACATCCACATTTTTGGCAGTTTTGGATTGTGATTCTAGCAGTGTTCTTGAAAGAAACAGAGTCTCTTCTTGGAATTATCGATGCTCTGCAGTGAGTGTCTTTTTTTTTGCTGCACATTGTTTCTTTCTTTAAAAAAAATAATGTTCTTTATATTTGAAAATACGTTCTAATTGACTCTGTAGTGAAATAAAGTTTATAGGGGAACATCTCTTTTCTAATATTGTGGAGTATTTTACTGATCTATCAAGTAAGCAGCAGTAAAAAAAAGTTGGTGGGTTTTAGGTAGTGAAAAGGTTGCAGTTATGCCAGGTAATTAGCTGCCATAATGCAGACATAGATTTATAGAAATATTTTGAATGATATATAGTTATTTTGTATACAGGTAGTGTGACTGGCTATCACAATAATTTTCCTTTAATTGTATTTCTTCTAGCTAGCTATTAGTGTAATTTAACTTTTATAAGTCCATTCCACTAGCTGCTAGACATCTGCAATTCGCTTTGTTCCGAATATATATTCAGACACATTTTGTAAAATTCGGACATTCGGATACTTACGAATGTCTGAAGTGCCAAAGTGGCAGAAGTTTGGTAGTTCGGAAGTACCAAACCAAACCGAAGTGCTGAAGTTCCGAATTACCGAAGTGCCGAAGTTCCGAATTGCCAAAGTTCCGAAGTGCTTCGGATTTCTGAAAAGTGTCAAAACAAGAGAGAGGGAGGGACAATTACATGAATGATGACTGGAATCTTGAACAATATGCCAAGTCCTGGCACTGGGAGCCCTATAGATGTGTAAGTGGTTGTGGTTGCAGTCCTGGCACTGGGAGCTCTACAGATGTGTAAGTGGTGACCCTCTCAATGGTTCTCCTCCTATCTCTCCCAACGCTCCTTTAGTGTCTCTTTCCAACAGTACCTCCTCTCCTCATCCTGTCTCAGTCAGAGTCTCTCAAGGTTCAGTTCTTGGTCTCCTTTTGTTCTCTCTCTGTACTGCCTCTCTTGGCAAACTTAATAATTCATTTGGATTTCACTACCACCTGTACGCTGACGACACCCAGATATATCTTCCTCCCCTGACCTCTCCCCTGCTGTCCTACAACGTGTCACCAATTGCCATTCTGCTATCTCTGATTGGATGTCCTCCCGTTTTCTGAAACTCAATCTTTTTAAAACTGAGTTACCTTTTTTCCCTCATAACACTGATCCTCCTCCTTCACTCTCCCTGCATGTTGACGGTACCTGCCTCAACCCATCCTTTCAAGCTTGCTGTCTTAGTGTCACTTTTGATCCTGGCCTCACCTTTGCACTTTATGTCCAGTCTGTTGCTAAAACCTGTCGATTCCAACTTAAAAACATTGGCTGCATACGCCTCTTTCTTACGCAAGATGCTGTCAAGGAGCTTGTTCATGCTCTAGTAATCTCTCATCGATTACTGTAATTTTCTCCTAATTTGTCTCCCTATAAGCTGTACTGCTTCCCTACAATCTGAGGTGAATGCTGCTGCCAGGCTTATCTTTCTCTCTTGTCGCTCCTCTCATACCTCACCCTTCTGTCGATCCTTACACTGGCTTCCTGTCCTCTACAGGTGTCAATTAAAATAGCAACCCTTACCTATAAAGCTCTAACCAACTCTAGCCCCTCTTATATTTCTTCACTGATTCATAGGCATGCACCCTCTTGGTCTCTCTGCTATACTGGTGACCTTCTCCTTTCTGCTGATCGCACCCTTAATGCAAATTTATGCCTGCAAGACTCAAGGGTGGCTCCTTTCCTTTGGAACAGCCTGCTTACCCCTGTCAGACTCTCCCCTAGTCTTCAATTATTTAAGAAGTCCCTCAAAACCCATCTTTTCATGAATGCTTATGCCTCCAAGAGTAAATTCTAGATCTCAAACCTTCCTCTCACTCTCTCCTATAGGGCCACACTCCACTCTTACCTCCAGCTCTGCTACTTTCCCACAATGTGAAAAGTGTACAGAGGGATCAGTGCTAAAAAAAACTTAAATAAATGCAGCACACCTACAGAATAGGGCTCCCTCACAGGCCCTATAGATATATAGGTATAAGGAAGGAGAGAAAGGTGGCACCACAGAGATAATATATACAATGAAATATAAGCAAGTAGTAATATAGAAATAAACAATGACATAAAATACAGAGGGAGAACAGTAAAAATAATATTAGGTATATACAAATAAATATATAAAGAACAGTCCAAAAAGAGTCCATCCTTTGGATGAGAACAATAACAGTTCTATCTGAGGTAGAGACGTCTATGGAGTAGTGGGATTGAGTGGTTCGTGGGATCTGTAACACTATATACTTTGGAAGAATATTGGAACATCTTTTTTTTAATTCATTATTTTTAGAATGTCAATTGGTACAGAAATAGTGTTGTCGCGAACCCGAAATTTTCGGTTCGCGAACGCGAACTTCCTCAAATGTTCGCGAACCGGCGAACCGCGCGAACCGCCATTGACTTCAATGGGCAGGCGAATTTTAAAACCAACAGGGACTCTTTCTGGCCACAAAATTGATGGAAAAGTTGTTTCAAGGGGACTAACACCTGGATTGTGGCATGCCGGAGGGGGATCCATGGCAAAACTCCCATGGAAAATTACACAGTTGATGCAGAGTCTGCTTTTAATCCATAAAGGGCAGAAATCACCTAACATTGACACCTGTCCTCAAAGCCCCTGATACACACTGACACAGAGCAGAATAGAGACTGTTCCCCGTCCACAGAGACCATGATACACACTGACACAGAGCAGAATAGAGACTGTCCCCCCTACATAGGGTCACTTGGCAGGTATGGATTGACACCTGTCCTCAAAGCCCATGATACACACTGACACAGAGCAGAATAGAGACTGTTCCCTGTCCACAGAGACCATGATACACACTGACACAGAGCAGAATAGAGACTTTTCACCGTCCACAGAGACCATGATACACACTGACACAGAGCAGAATAGAGACTGTTCCCCGTCCACAGAGACCATGATACACACTGACACAGAGCAGAATAGGGACTGTTCTCCCTACATAGGGTCACTTGGCAGGTATGGATTGACACCTGTCCTCAAAGCCCCTGATACACACTGACACAGAGTAGAATAGAGACTGTTCCCTGTCCACAGAGTCCATGATACACACTGACACAGAGCAGAATAGAGACTGTTCCCCGTCCACAGAGACCATGAAACACACTGACACAGAGCAGAATAGAGACTGTTCCCCGTCCACAGAGACCATGATACACACTGACACAGAGCAGAATAGGGACTGTTACCCCTACATAGGGTCACTTGGCAGGTATGGATTGACACCTGTCCTCAAAGCCCCTGATACACACTGACACAGAGCAGAATAGAGACTGTTCCCCGTCCACAGAGACCATGATACACACTGACACAGAGCAGAATAGGGACTGTTACCCCTACATAGGGTCACTTGGCAGGTATGGATTGACACCTGTCCTCAAAGCCCCTGATACACACTGACACAGAGCAGAATAGAGACTGTTCCCTGTCCACAGAGACCATGATACACACTGACACAGAGCAGAATAGAGACTGTTCCCCGTCCACAGAGACCATGATACACACTGACACAGAGCAGAATAGGGACTGTTCCCCCTACATAGGGTCACTTGGCAGGTATGGATTGACACCTGTCGTCAAAGCCCATGATACCCACTGGGGGGGAGCTACTGTCCTCCCCAACCACTGCGCGGTGGGTGGGGGCCATAAATCACAATGGGGGGACCTACTGTCCTCCCCCCCTCGGCCCCCACCCCTGCGCGGTGGGTGGGGGCCATAAATCACAATGGGGGGGCCTACTTTCCTCCCCCCCGGCTCCCATCCCTGCGCGGTGGGTGGGGGGCATAAATCACAATGGGACGGACCTACAGATAGGAGTGGAGTATTGTTCATATCAGTTTAATACCTTCCGCGTCTCCTATCAGTGGACGTGTATATGGCAGCCATTTTAGGAACCACACACCTGGGACCCGAGCAAGTTCACCTCGTTCAAGCTGCTCTGGTTCCTTGATGAGCCAGCTGCCCGTGAGTTAAAATGTCCCGTGGAGAAGTACTCTGTCCTGTAAAGCCTCACCACAAAAAAATTAAATAAATAACAGCACTCGGAGTGGTGAGTTTAGTAAATGTTCATATCAGTTTAATACCTTCCGCGTCTCCTATCAGAGGACATGTATATGGCAGCCATTTTAGGAACCGCACACCTGGGACCCGAGCAAGGTCACCTCTTTCAACAGGCGACATGATTTGGCCCTGTAAAACTATCCTGGATATTCTCTACAAGTTCTATGGATATGGCATTGATTTATGTAACAGGGAGATGGAAGAAGATGCTTGGTCGGTCCTCTTACTTGAAATTTGTGGCACTGCGCGGGCATGCTAATGTGCCACCAGATAGGAGTGGTGAGTTTAGTATTGTTCATATCAGTTTAATACCTTCCACGTCTCCTATCAGTGGACGTGTAAATGGCAGAGATTTTTAATTGTTGAATCACCTCCCCTTTTTAGGCCAAGGTGAGAAGATGCTTAGACCACTGGTATATTGGTGCCATCTTGGAGGATTTTTTTTTGGTTTGGTTTTTGAAGCCACAGTGCTGCACCAGTGGGCCTAAAAATTAGGCATGTACACATGCCTGAAAAATTTGGTATTGTTGCAGTCACGCAAGTCAAACGTCATTCAGAGCTAAAATACAGCAGCGTGTGGACCATTTTTAGCCCAAGGCAGCTCATCTCATCAGGCCTTTTTTAATCGAATGTATTGCCCAGTGTCAGTCCCTTCAGGATCCATCCCTCATTCATCTTAATAAAGGTGAGGTAATCTAGACTTTTTTGACCTAGGCGACTTCTCTTCTCATTGACAATACCTCCTGCTGCACTGAAGGTCCTTTCTGACAGGACACTTGAAGCGGGGCAGGCCAGAAGTTCTATCGCAAATTGGGATAGCTCAGGCCACAGGTCAAGCCTGCACACCCAGTAGTCAAGGGGTTCATCGCTCCTCAGAGTGTCGATATCTGCAGTTAAGGCGAGGTAGTCTGCTACCCGTCGGTCGAGTCGCTCTCTGAGGGTGGATCCCGAAGGGCTGTGGCGATGCATAGGACTTAAAAAGGTCCGCATGTCCTCCATCAACAACACGTCTTTAAAGCGTCCTGTCCTTGCCGGCGTGGTCATGGGAGGAGGAGGAGGATGACTTCCACCTCTCCCCCTGTTAGATTCCCGTTGTGCTGTGACATCACCCTTATACGCTGTGTAAAGCATACTTTTTAATTTATTTTGCGAATGCTGCATCCTTTCCGACTTGTTGTAATTCGGTAACATTTCCGCCACTTTCTGCTTATACCGGGGGTCTAGTAGCGTGGACACCCAGTACAGGTCGTTCTCCTTCAGCCTTTTTATACTAAGGTCCCTCAACAGGCAGGACAGCATGAAAGACCCCATTTGCACACGGTTGGATGCCGAGCTACTCATTTCCCGTTCCTCCTCCTCACTGATGTCATTGAAGGTATGTTCTTCTCCCCAGCCACGTACAACACCACGGGTACCAGATAGGTGACAACGAGCACCCTGGGATGCCTGTTGTGTTTGGTCTTGCTCCTCCTCCTCCTCCTCAAAGCTACATTCCTCCTCTGACTCCTCTTCCTCACAATCCTCTTCCAGCGTTGCCGCAGGTCCAGCAAGCGATGCTGATAAGGCTGTTTCTGGTGGTGATGGTGACCACAACTCTTCCTCTTCCTCTTCACGCTCATCTACAGCCTGATCCAGCACTCTTCGCAGGGCACGCTCCAGGAAGAAAACAAATGGTATGATGTCGCTGATGGTGCCTTCGTTGCGACTGACTAGGTTTGTCACCTCCTCAAAAGGACGCATGAGCCTACAGGCATTGCGCATGAGCGTCCAGTAACGTGGCAAAAAAATTCCCAGCTCCCCAGAGGCTGTCCTAGCACCCCGGTCATACAAATATTCATTAACAGCTTTTTCTTGTTGGAGCAGGCGGTAGGAGTGTGGAATTCCAACGTGTAGGGCTGTCGCAAATCAAGCGCCTCACTGGCATATTGTTTCGCCGCTGGATATCGGCAAAGTGAGCCATGGCCGTGTAGGAACGCCTGAAATGGCCACACACCTTCCTGGCCTGCTTCAGGACGTCCTGTAAGCCTGTGTACTTATGCACAAAGCGTTGTATGATCAGATTACACGCATGTGCCATGCACGGCACATGTGTCAACTTGCCCAACTTCAATGCCGCTATCAAATTCTTTCCGTTGTCACACACCACTTTGCCGATATCCAGTTGCTGCGGAGTCAGCCACTTTTCCACCTGTGCGTTCAGGGCGGACAGGAGTGCTTGTCCGGTGTGACTCTCTGCTTTCAAGCAAGTCAAACCCAAGACGGCGTGACACTGCCGTATCCGGGATGTGGAATAGTACCTGGGGAGCTGGGAGGGTGCCGTTGATGTGGAGCAAGACGCAGCAGCACAAGAGGACTCAGCCGAGGAGGTTATGGAAGAGGATGGAGTAGGAGGAGTAGAGGAGGTGGCAGCAGGACTGCCTGCAATTCGTGGCGGTGTCACCAACTCCTCTGCAATGCCATGCATTCCTTGCTTGTCAGCCGTCAGCAGGTTTACCCAATGCGCAGTGTAGGTGATATACCTGCCCTGACCATGCTTTGCAGACCAGGTACAAATTTTTTGAACGCCTCAGACTCAACCAGATTGTATGGTAAAAGCTGGCGGGCTAATAGTTCGGACAAGCCAGCTGTCAGACGCTGGGCAAGGGGGTGACTTGGTGACATTGGCTTCTTACGCTCAAACATGTCCTTGACAGACACATGACTGTGGGCAGATGAGCAGGAACTGCTCAAGGCGGGAGACGGAGTGGCTGATGGTTGAGAGGGGGCAAGAAGGACAGCAGTGTTTGGGGTGGCTGAAGATGCTAGACCAGGAGGAGGATGGCGGCTTAGAGTAGGCGTGCTGCTTGTACTCATGTGTTGATCCCATAGGCGTTTGTGATGTGAGATCAGTTGTACCTAGGTGGGTGTTGGACCTCCTACGACTCAGTTTCCTTTGGCACAGGTTGCAAATGGCATCGCTGTTGTCCGAGGCAGACACACAAAAAAAATGCCACACTGCTGAGCTCTGCAATGACGGCATTCTGGTGGTGGACACAGCATGCGTTGATTGGCGTGCTGTCGGGCTGACCCCGGGTGCCAATGCATGCTGTCTGACTGTGCCACTAGCTCCTTGCGACGACCCCCCCCTGCTTCCAACTCGTCTCCTCCTCCTCTCTGTCTCCCCATCTGAACTTTCGCCCTGTTCTTCTTCTTGCCGAGCGGGCACCCACGTGACATCCATGGACGCATCGTCATCATCAACCACTTCGCTTGTATCTGACAACTCAGAAAAGGAAGCAGCAGCGGGTACAACATCATCATCATCACACCGTACCTCCATGTGTTTAATGCTGCCTGCCTGATACATATCCCTGTTATCTACATCCTCTAGCAATAATGGTTGCGCATCACTAATTTCTTCAAACGGGTGTGTGAATAACTCCTCTGACATACCAAGTAAAGCGGCTGTGGTGCTAGTTTTGGTGGTGGCGGCAGGCGGGTGAGTGGTATCTTGAGAGGTGCCTGAAGCTAAGCTGGAGGAGGATGGCGCGTCAAGGTTCCGAGCGGAGGCTGTACAAGATTGGGTGTCCTGTGTTAGCCAGTCAACTATGTCCTCAGAACTTTTCAAGTTCAGGGTACGTGGCTTCTGAAAACTGGGCATTATTCTAGGGCAAAAGGGAATCACAGCACCACGACCACGACGGCCCCTGCGGGGTGGCCTGCCTCTGCCTGTCATTTTTGGGGGGATTAGTGGTACTATAAGTGCAAGCTACTGTGAGACCAGATATGATTGGCAATGTGCACTGGAACAGTTCTGCAGAGCACACACTGTAGGCCTGAGACACCCGCTTGAAGACAAGTAACTGCTATTCAATCTATAACAGTGAAAAACTAATTTTGGTTTTAAAAGCACGCTATAGAGACACCAGATATGATTGGCAATGTGCACTGGAACAGTTCTGGAGAGCACACGCTGAAGGAAGGACTGACAGAGCCGCTTGAAGGACACTGACTGGCTGCTATTAGCTTACACTAGAAACCTTTTTTCTTTGTAAAAGCACGCTAAAGAGACTCCAGATATGATTGGCAACTGTCAAAGCACGCTGGCACAGGTCTGCAGAGCACACGCTGAAGTAGGCCTGACACCCAGACGCTTGCAGACAACTAACTGATCTTCTATTACAGTGAAAAAAAAATGATTTCTTTACAATCTAAAGCTTAAGCTATTGTTAAAACAGATATGAGTGGTGGCACTGACTGTGCAAATGGGCAAGGCATCCAACCTGACACAGAAGCTGGCAGGCAGGCAACTGCTCTTCTATTACAGTGAAAACAAAGTATTTATTTTAAATCTAAAGCTTAAGCTATTGTTAAAACAGATATGAGTGGTGGCACTGGGCAAGTATACACAGTATCCAATGTGAACCTCACACAGAAGCTGGCAGGCAGGCACCTGCAATTACATTACACAGGAAAAAAAAAAAAAAAAAAGCAGCCTGATGTTATAGCCCTAAAAAGGGCTTTTTGGGGTGCTGTCCTTACAGCAGAGATCAGATGAGTCCTTCAGGATTGTAGTGGACACTGAATACCCTAGCCTAGCTATCAATTTCCCTATCTAATCAGCAGCAGCTAAACTTTCCCTCCTCTCACTAAGCATGCAGCTTCAGAATGAATCGAAAATGGATGCTGGGAGGGAGGTTGGAGGGTGTGGAAGGGAGGGAGTGCTGCTGATTGGCTGGAATGTGTCTGCTGACCGAGAGGCACAGGGTCAAAGTTTGCCCAATGATGACTAATAGGGGGCGGATCGAACCGCCCATGTGTCCGCCCGCGGCGGCGAACGCGAACACGCTAAGTTCGCCGGGAACTGTTCGCCAGCGGACAGTTCGGTACATCACTATACAGAAATGAAAAGGAAGGTTAAAGTAACAGAGACAGTAACAGGAATATACACTAATAGTCTGAATGAGCAAAATCTTGATCAATACTCAAGTTGGTTAGCAGGTTGCTCTTGATGATAACAGGTTTTTTACATCTTTCCAGACCCGATGACAGGGTGGGTGCTGGATCCATTATCCAAGGCTATTTCAGTGGACCGAATATCTAGTTTGTATGTGGACCCATGCAGTCTGTGACTCGTGTGTGGGTGTTGTGAAAGTGTTATCCCCTTATAGATGCGGGTTCGTGGATTTAGAGAAGAAGGTCAGTGCATGGTGCAATGGGCCAAGTTCTCATGTGGTACTGAAATCCTGAAGTGACGGTGGTCCTGATTGGACCAGGAGTGTAGAACTAGGGAATTGAATGAGAACAAGAGAACAAAGGGAAGAGGAGGCATGGGTAGCTAGAGTGGCCAGGACCCCAGGCCTCACCCGAAGGGATGAGGGTAGGATGGGGAAAGGGTGATAGGGATTGGGTGGAGTCCGGCGCTCTTAGCGAGTGGTTAAATTGTATTCAGAGCTGTCGATATTTAAGATTCAGGTGGTTACCATTGAAGCTAGGCGTCTTCATCCTGCCAAAGGTCCCATATCTTGTGGAAGGATCTAGGGGACTCATGAACCTGGGCAGATAGTCTGTCCATTTCTAAGCTGTTGTGATTTTTCTTTTTATATGGTGGGGGTGTGGTTATGTTGGGGGTGGCTCAAGTTTCCACAATGGCACTGTGTGTAGGCAAGGCTATGTGGGCTGCTAGTTTATTTTCATTTCTTGTGAATGCTTCTATGGGTTTTGACAGCAAGAGGACTAAAGGCTACAGTGGGAAAGGTTTGCTAACAAGTCAGGATAGTAAGGACACCACCATTTTTCAGACTGAAGCGATCTTCAGGCAGATCCACCAGCAGCGGATGAAGGTACACATCTCGCCGTATTGTTTCCAACAGAGGTTGGAAGCTCTTCGTTTCATGGTGGCTAGGTGGTGAGAGGTTAAGTTCGATCTGAACAGCATCTTGTTCCAGATGGGTGACACAGATGGTGATGGATGTAATTGCGTCCCAAATTTCAGACCAGTCCCTGGCGTCTTCTGGTGGTCCCAGGTCTTTTTCCCATGTTTTAATGTATGGTAATGTGATTTGAGTGTGGTGTGTTGCCACTGTAATATAACGGTCAGAAATTTGTCCCTTTCTGGCTGGGGCTAGGAGGCAGTCTCTTTTGAAGGCCGTTGGGGTGGATGTTGACGCTAGTTGAACTGTCTGAGACAAGGCAAAGCTCCTAAGTTGGGGGAATCTGAAGTGGTCAATGGAATTTAGGGCTTCAGGGTTTGGGAGGACTGAAATTGTGATTAGGTCTCCGTTCGTGTAAAGATGGATCATATATATTTTTAATTTGCATAACATTATATTTTCAACATGGGACTTGTGATCAAGAATTTATCTTGATTCCAAGGCTCAAGCTTATAGGTGTCATATAATGTGCCTATATATATATAACTTGGAATTAGGAAATGCTTGATGCTTGAACAACACTTAAGACCATATATGTCTAAGTTCCGGGAGCAGAGAGCCCCCACCTAAGATGTCTCTACTCTAATCTTTTTGTTCTCTCTTACCTTGAAACTTATTTGTTATGTGTACATGATGCTCATCCCTATGTCTTATCTGTACTCCCTTGCTAGTACTGTTCTAAGAGTATTTGCACGTAAGCACTCACTTTTTAATGTATAAAACCCAGCTGATGAAAAAAACGTCAGAGGCTTATTTTGAATACCAACAGGTGTCTAATTCTCGCTTCTCCAAGTGCACTTGTAACAATTTGGGCTTCCTCTGAATATAACAAAGATCATTATTTGGATCCACAACAATTTGGTGCCGTTGAGAGCGTATACCATGAGAACAGACAGCCGAGCTCAAGTATCCAATACTGGGAAGAATATAAGCCCTGGACACCCAGTGAACAACTGGCAATAATACAGCAGCTGGCAGATGTTGAAAAGGCCCCCTTAGCTCTAGTCCAGTCTCCATCTACAATTCAAGCTACTTACCAGTGTACTTGGATGGATTTAAAACAGATTGTGGCACTAAAAGCTGGCCCCATTTGGGCTAGAATAATTGCTAAATATACTGATGCCCATGAAGATAACCTCAGAAAAAGCAACATGCAAACAGATGAATGGTTTAGAACCAAGTCTGCATCTGGAGCATGCTATGTCACTGCAATGAGAGAATGGGCTAAAGTATAGACAGATGAACTAGACCATAAATTAGGAGATATATTACTAGGGAAAGATGAGCCTGTAGAAACATTCTTCACCAGACTACAGATGGCTTGGGAGGCATTGGGTTACACAGATATAGAAACCACTTCGACCAGACTGCTTATTAACTGCTTCATAGATGGTATCCACATACCCATAAGGACTGGTCTCCAAAATGCTAGACCTGAGTGGAGAAGTTTAACCTATGGTGATCTGGTGAAGGTGGCTAGAGGAGTGGAAGCTAATTTAAATACTAGAAAGAGGAGCACACCTCTAATGGATGTAACTGTCCCTAGAGCTGCTGACAGAAGGCAGGTAGACTGCTGGAATTGTGTCAGGAAAGGACACATTAAACGTAACTGCAAGTGTCCTCCAAAAAATAGAAAACCCCAGGATTCTAATGATAACTCCCAAGACAGCCAACCACCTCCACCACCTCCCCCCACCCCAAATAGGAAATTGGCAAACCAGTGTCCCTACATATTATAAATATCCCTGACTCTGCATGACCCTCACCCGTTATCAATTTTACACTACCCGGGGACCGAATAGTCCCTTTCCTGTTGGACACTGGCACTGCTAAATCGATGTTACAGGGAAAATATGTGTTCCTGTATGAGAAATCTAATGATGTATTATCATGTGTAGGGGTGGATGGTATCGAAAATGACATTCCCCTTACCCACAAGCTGAAATTGAAGCTACACGACTCTACTGCCCTTGCAACAAGGCTACTTGTCAGCCCTCATGCCCCTGTTAATCTACTAGGCAGTGATATACTGTCTGCTCTTAGTGCAAATATCCAGTATAGCCCCACTGGAAAAGTAACATTGTCTGTGCCTTTGGAGGACAAACAAATTATATCTCTTTCAAATGTTCTGGCAACTCTCACTATGCCCAGCCATGTGCCAGAACCTACCATTGACTTGTCCTCAGTCCCTGATTCCTTATGGGCTACAGGGAAGACAGATACAGGCAGACTCTCTGTGCCCCCAGTCAAGGTGAATCTCCTGCCCGGAGCCAAACCTCCCTACCAAAAACAAAACTCCCTAAGCCCAGCACAGGAAGATGCTATTTCGCAATCTGTGCAAGAGTTTCTGCAGGCAGGGGTAGTTGTCCAGACCACCTCCCCTTGTAACACACCATTGTACCCAATTTAGAAAAAGCAAGAGAAAGGCAAACCTGTGGTATACCGTATGGTACATGATTTGAGGGCAATTAATGCTGTAACTGAACTGATTGCCCCTAATGTTCCCAACCCACACACAGGGGCGTACCTAGAGTATTTGGCACCCAGGGTGGATCCTGTGCTTGGCACCCCCTCGTCCCCCTCGTCCCCCCATCCCCCCCCCCCCCCAAAAAAAAAACCTGTAAAAAAATTGTTAAAGGTTTCCTTTTTTTTTTACAATTTGTAAACTTTGCAAAACCGCTGTCAGCCCCTCCTGCAAAACCCTTGTCCGTCCCCGCCCCTCCTACAAAACCCCTGTCCTGCCCCCTTCTACAAATCCTGTACTGCCCCGTCTACAAAACCCCCGCAACACCCTACCACAAATCCCCTGCTTATCCCCCCTTATAAAGACTTCTGTCCCAATACAAAACCCCTGCCCCTTCTACAAAATCCCTGCAGCCACACACACTCAGTTACAGGCAGACAGTCACACACACAGTTACAGGCAGACAGTCACACACACAGTTACAGGCAGACAGTCACACACACAGTTACAGGCAGACAGTCACACACACAGTTACAGGCAGACAGTCACACACACAGTTACAGGCAGACAGTCACACACACAGTTACAGGCAGACAGTCACACACATACACACAGTTACAGGCATACAGCTACACACAGGCAGTCACACACACACATAGTTACAGGCATACAGTTACATACAGACGGTCTCACACACACACACAGTTACAGGCATACAGTTACACACACTCATACACACACAATCACACACAGTCACACACAGTCACACACACTCTTACTTACAGACAGTGGGCTGGAGGAGGACTGGATTCCCTGAAGCCTGTGGGGAAGCATGGATTCCATCTTGCTGCACCTCCTAACAGCAGCGGGTAAGGGCCATATTAAGCCCTGCCCCCACTGCTGGTTTGGCCCCGCCCCCGATTTTGCTTAGCCCTGCCCCCTCTACCTCCGTGCGGCCAGTTCAGCTGCTCTTAGCGTGTGAGAGCTATTTTGGCTGCACAGCACCCTAACTACCACAGCTCACACAGCCCCCTCCAGCTCCCAGACCAGGGTCATGGCACCCCCCACCCTGGTGGCACCCGGGGCAGACCGCCCCCTCCACCCCCCCTTAGTACGCCACTGCCCACACACCTTGTTGGCACAAATACCACCTTCCTCTAAGGTATTTACTGTTATTGACTTGGCAAATGCATTTTTCAGTGTCCCCCTGGATCTCGACAGTCAGTTTTTATTTGCATTTACACATAAACACAAGCAGTAAAATAATGTAATTTTATTGCAGTATATCGATGACCTACTCCTATGTTGCGATAATATGGAATCTTGTATTGTAAGCACTCTTTCCTTGCTGAAATTCCTGGCAAAAGCAGGCTGTAAAGCGTCAAAAACGAAACTGCAAGCTTGTGTAGAGAAAGTTATTTTCCTAGGACATTGCATTTCCCAGGGCATAAAACATCTCTCCGAAAGTAGAAAGACTGCAGTTCAAAATATTAAACCCCCCTGCAGCCTAGCCCAGCTTCGTACATTTCTCGGTTTGATATCTTACTGCCATCCTTGGCTGCGTTCAGTAGCCATCTACATGCAACCACTGTATGATTGTCTTGCCAACGAAAACAAACCATTTAAAACAAGATGCAGAACCTGATGATGACAGAATGTGGAGGAAAGGTAAAAGACTGCCACGAGTATTGTACCCCATGATGGCCCAGATTGCCCATGGACCTACACATCTATCCAAGATGCACATGAACAGCATAGTAAACACCCATTGGGTAGCACCCGGATTTACTGTTGTAGCAGCTAAACACACCCAAGCTTGCATGATTTGTGCTAGAAACAATCCAGGACAGGCTGTCAAAACACAGAGTAAGCACACACCAAGGCCACTTTACCCATTTCAAAGACTGCAGATAGACTATATTCAACTACCTAAGGTAGGAGTGTATGAATATGTGTTGGTGTGCATTGATCTCTTTTCAGGTTGGCCTGAGGCCTACCCAGTGTCGAAAGCCACAACAAAGGTCACAGCAAGTAAGCTTCTGAAGGAACTGGTATGTAGATATGGAGTACCTGAAGTGATTGAAAGTGACAGAGGTAGCCATTTCACTGGGGAAATAATGCAAGAAATTATGAAAGCCTTAGGGATCAGTCAGGCCTTCCACACCCCTTATCACCCCCAGAGTAGTGGGAAAGTAGAAAGGGCAAATGGCACCTTAAAGAACAAGATTGCAAAAGCCATGCAAGACACAGGGAAGCCCTGGATTGAATGCCTTCCCCTAGCACTCTTTTCTATGAGATTCACCCCCCAATTCCAGACATGGCCTATCCCCTTTTGAGATCCTGTTTGGATGTGCCCCAAAGACAGGCCTCTATTTTCCCCAAACCCTCCAGATGCAGCATGGTAGTATGACTGCCTATGTTCAGGCCCTACACCAAAGATTAGACAGGGTGCATAAACAAGTCTTTGATTCTATTCCAGATCCAGACTCTGACTCTGCAACTCACAAACTGCAGCCTGGTGATTGGGTGTTGATAAAGAGGCATGTGAGGAAAGGACTTGAACCACGCTTTGACGGTCCATTCCAAGTGCTCGACTATGGCTACCTCGGTAAAACTAGAAGGAAAAGCCATGTGGATACACGCCAGTCACTGTAAACAACTCACTCTAACTGATCCACCAACATGAAGCGGTTCTTATCCTTTACCATTTTATGCTCTGTTCAGATATGCTACTCTGACTTGAGACCAGAAAATAATAATGCATGGCAGGAAAATATATGGTTGCAGATAGCAAAGGCTTTTAATTTAACTTCCTTTTGCCTCAACCCTCTCCTCAGTACTGAAAACGCCATAGAATCTTGTCTTATAGCTGTCACTACCCCCATCTCACTGTTGAGGAAGTACCTACATACCCATAGACCCCATAAATCTCTACAACTATATTCTTATGCCTTCAACCCACTGGTAGGCAAGCCCCCCCCCCCCCCCCCAGCCCTGAAGACAATTAATGTGACAGGCGCTGAACTATGTTGGTCTTTTTCATGTAATTTGCCCCACATGGTGGAAAAATACCACGAATTGTAGAGCCCTGAGCACCACTATGAATTGTAACAAAACTCAACAAGTTATGAGTTACCACTACAATGTCTATCTTCCTAAAGGGTGGACTTTCTCCTGTGGAAATATTACTTATGCTTATGTCCCAGGTTACATTACAGGAGGTCCCTGTGCAATTTCTCGCCTAACCATGACCATGTTTTCCAAATCTGACCTGATCACTAAAACCACCAGCTACACAAACTGCTAAGAGACAGGAGAGATGTTAAAAACACCCTTACTTCAGATTGTAACCCTGAAATCACTCTTATCCAAAGCCGAATACTCTGCCCTAGCGTACACCTTGGTAGGAGTCCCAGGCTTAGCACTGTATAATAACCGAGTAGTTAATGCTGTAGCCTGTTCCCTTGCAAATGCCACTTCACAGGCCCTAGAAGAGCTACTTATGGACAACCAGGAAAATAAGAAGGCAATCCTTGAGAATAGAGCAGCCATTGACTACTTACTAATGAAACATGACTTAGGATGTGAAGCTATTGAAGGTATGTGCTGTTTTAACCTATCTGACCATGGCACAAAGATCCATAAACATATAAAAGATTTACATGACTTAGTACAGAATAACAGCTTCTTTGGGGATTGGGATTGGACATTTGGGCTAGGAACATGGTTGACTTTACTAATTAAGAAAATTTTGTACTTTTTGCTATTAGCTGTATTTGTCATTATGGCTATTTTTCTATGTAAAAGCAAACCTACTGTTGGTCGTACCTTAACTTACATTCCAGCTCCGACTTCGGAAAGGTTTTATGATGTTACCTCGCCTAACAAATGAAGGAACTCTCCTCTGCTGATTCTGGTGGTCTCTCAGTCCAAGGGAACCGTGGTGAAGAAATAAATGAAAGTCCCACAGGCTTTGGCTAGCAGGCCTGGAAATACCTTGGACATTTGGGTGACCCTTGGATCAAAAGAGGGGATTGTGATAGAATGTATCTTAATTCCAAGGCTCAAGCTTATAGGTGTCATGTGATGATATCCTATATTAAAATTGGCTAACTTGGAATTAGGAAATGCTTGAACAACACTTAAGACCATATATGTCTAAGTTCCGGGAGCAGAGAGCCCCCACCTAAGATGTCTCTACTCTAATCTTTTTGTTCTCTCTTACCTTGAAACTTATTTGTTATGTGTACATGATGCTCATCCCTATGTCTTATCTGTACTCCCTTGCTAGTACTGTTCTAAGAGTATTTGCACGTAAGCACTCACTTTTTAATGTATAAAACCCAGCTGATGAAAAAAACGTCAGAGGCTTATTTTGAATACCAACAGGTGTCTAATTCTCGCTTCTCCAAGTGCACTTGTAACAATTTGGGCTTCCTCTGAATATAACAAAGATCATTATTTGGATCCACAACAGACTCAATATATTTTTTTTGTATTTCTTTTTTTTTTTTTTTTTTACAAACAAAAGCAAAGTTTTGATAAGTAAAACATACACATTGTAACAAGCCCATCGATTTATAATTATTTAAGTCTTTATTATTTGTGTTTACAAAATGCACAATTTTTCATCAATTGACAATTTTCTTATAAACTTTTACAATTCTTTTTTTTACTTACAAAATATTGAAATATCAAAATCATATCATATATACAAATATATAATGACGTTGGCAGGCGGGCATTCCCTCCAATGGCCATTGGAGCAATTAAATGACCTCCATTTGTCTAAATATACATAGGGATTAAGGAGAGAGCGCAGGTAACTTTTTCTTTTCTTTGGTATTTACAAATATATCAATATATAAAAAGATTAAAACAAATTTCAAAATATGAAATCATTTGAAATGTTTATCCAAAAATATTGAAATCAACCTTGAACGGTCATTTAAAAAAGGAGATTAAAGTGAATTAGACCCAAGACAGAAACCTGAGATAATTAATTTACTACTTTTGAAACTTAAGAATTTTCTGAAATTTACTTGAAGTGATTTACTGGTTTAGCCAGAATTCAACATTGTATCTCATACAGTATATTGCATAAGCTATTGCAGATAAAAACATTAATGTTTGCCTAGCTTCAAAGCATGGTTACCTACAAATAATAGGTTTTTATTAATTATGTGTTTAATTCAATATATATTAAACATGTTTGCATTAGATTTCATGTGAAGAATCACCTGGTTGTATGTGTTTCCCAAACACAATCCTAAGAGTTTTTGTTTATCTCACATGCCCCAGTGCTTTATTGATTAGCTGACAGACAACCACCGAAGATCTAATAGATGTCATAAATCCAGTCTTTAGGAAAAATCCACATGTCCTCAGACATAAAATATTTAATAAGGTTTTAATGTCTGAGAAGTAGAGGCTAAATGGTTGTAAATATGTACTGGTTTTTCACAACCTCGTGGATACTGAATTAAGTACTTTATAAATATAATCAAAGGTTAAAATGGAGTCCATTAAAAATGCGAAGGTACCGTATATACTCGAGTATAAGACGAGTTTTTCAGCACATTTTTTGTGCTGAAAAACTCCCACTCGTCTTATACTCGAGTGAGTGTCTGTATTATGGCAATTTTCATTGCCATAATACAGACTGGGGGGAGAGGGGGGCTGGCAGAGCTGTAACTTACCTTCACAGCAGCTCCTGTCAGCTCCCTTCTCTCTCCTCCGTCCGTGCAGCTCCCAGGTCGGCTTCCTCTGCAACTCTCGCGAGAGCCGCGGGGTCAGAGCGTTGCCACGGGTTACCGTGGCAACGCTCCGCGCGGCCGCGAGAGTTGCAGAGGAAGCTGACCTGGGAGCTGCATGGACGGAGGAGAGAGAAGGGAGCTGACAGGAGCTGCGGTGAAGGTAAGTTACAGCTTCCTGCCAGCCCCCCTCCTACAGCCCATCCACTGGACCACCAGGGAGTGAGAGCCCCCCTCCCTGGCCAGCTAACAGGCAGGGAGGGGGGACGAAAAAATAAAAATATTAATAAAACAAATAATAAGAAAAAAATATTAAAATAATAATAACAAAAAAATCATACAATTAATAAAATAAAAAAATAATTACCTAAAAAAATAACAAACAAAAAAATATTAAGATAATAATTAAATAATAATTAATAAAATGCCCAACCCCCACCAATGCTCTGCACACACACACACACACACACACACACACTGCATTCATACACACACTGCACTCCATTCATTATATACACACTGCATTCATACACACACTGCACTCCATTCATTATATACACACTGCATTCATACACACACTGCACTCCATTCATTATACACACACTGCACTCATACACACACACTGCACTCACACTGCACTCATATACACACACTGCACTCATATACACACACTGCACTCATATACACACACTGCACTCATTATACACACACTGCACTCATATACACACACTGCATACACACTGCATTCATACACACACACACACACTGCACTCATATACACACACTGCATTCATTATACACACACTGCACTCATATACACACACCACTGCATTCATTATACACACACTGCACTCATATACACACACTGCACTCCATTCATTATATACACACTGCACTCATACACACTGCATACACACACACTGCATTCATATACACACTGCATTCATTATATACACACGCTGTAAATAAATATTCAGTTAATATAATTTTTTTAGGATCTAATTTTATTTAGAAATTTACCAGTAGCTGCTTCATTTCCCACCCTAGTCTTATACTCGAGTCAATACGTTTTCCCAATTTTTGGGGGTAAAATTAGGGGCCTCGGCTTATATTCGGGTCGGCTTATACTCGAGTATATACGGTATACCAAATCCCATCATTTCGATCAACAGCATGAAGGAATTAGCTTTAAAAGGATGAAATTGATGGATGGACTTTAGACTTTTTTTCTAGCTAGATTTTAGGCAAACAATAAACATAATAGCTTGTAAGTATGCTATAACGTGTCTGTTTTCTAAATGTTATAGTGTGGTGGAATTAAAATGAATAGGGTTTACTCCAAAAGAGAATAATCTGAAAATATGTTATAAACATATATACAGCTTCCAGAAGCTGCAGTTAATGACAATAACTTGCTTTATTTCTTATGGTCTGGGGTTGCAAGCTCTCATTTTCATATCAAGTATTATTACATATCTATTGTGCATTAAACACTTTTAGTGAAACATTTCCAGAATAATTTGTTCAGCAATTGCCATCCTAGTTGACTCTTAAATGACTATAAAAAATATTTAGTTTTCATAAACTGAAAATAAAAAAAATTACAAAAATGTAACAAATAAAAAAAATATATAAATTATACGTTTTATAAGCTTTATATAGCTTTTTCTTAGACCACAATCCTATTAACGTAAAACCAAGCTCCTTTACTTTGGAATGCCATTGCTCTCGGCATAAAAATGTAACGCATGATACATGACCACTCATGCGAACAGGCTGAGTTTTATTCACATAGAAACTTACTCAACCCATGAAATCAGTGAAAGCAATGGTTATGGAATTTAAACTCACCACCAATCAAGTAGTGTGCATACATTCAGGGGTTAGTGGCAGATTAATGGGGAAAAAGTTTTTTTCTTTATACCTATAGCTCCAAAAATAACAACTGTCTTTTCAGCACTCTAGGTTCCCTTTTATCATTATAAAAAACACAACAATTAGGTGCTCACTATATACTTTAAGGCAGCAGTAAATCTTACAAGGATTCCCCAAAACCTTGTAGGTATAGAGACAAAAGACAAATACAAAAAATAGATAACCGCGCTTAAAACCTAGTAATGTACAAAAATGAAGTCAAATATAAATCATATGTACATACTTTTTTGTTAAACATCTATGAAGTCTTTGGCTGCTATACAGTGCATGGTATCTCAAAGAAAAAGGAAAAAGAAAGACAATAATAGTGCAGTATTACTTTAACCCAGTGAAGTAGAGTGCGAGAGCAAAAACTCACTCACAATTTATAGAGCTACAAAGAGCTCTGATGTGTAGGGCGTAGACGGTACAATCCCCGTCACTGGATATATTTTCAGCTACAGTGGTGGTAGACGTTATCTGTGTTTCGAATATGTGAAGACAAAAATTGGAATATCCAGTAGTGCAATATGTATGTCAAAGTCGTGTTGCATATATGAAGAGATGGGTATCATACTCACATGAACTAGAGCATAGACCTGCTCTAGTATAAAGTGCTTTGGTGGTATGATCCCCACCTGGGATATATGTTGATTAGGAAGCCAAAAAAAAAAAGAAATAAATAGATAAAATTTATATTTAAAAGGATTTATTTTATTATAATAAACAAGTTACACACACATACATATATATACATATATATATATATACACATACATATATATATATATATATATACACACACACATACACATACATATATATATATATATATATACACATACATATATATACACACACACACATATATATATATATATATATATATATATATATATATATATATATATATATATATATATATATATATATATATATATACATATATATATACATATATACACATACATATATACACATACATATATACACATACATATACATATATACACATACATATACATATATATATACATACACACACACACACACACACACACACACATACACACATACATACATATATATAGCAATCCAAATATGTCTTCCATTTGGGTGCTTTTTATGTGTCATTTTGACACATCTGTGTGACAACCAAATTGCTGCTGAATGCCAAACTACAAATACATGTTAAAAAGAAATGTATAGATTTAAATATTGTTATTTCTTGTCCTATAGGACATATCAGTGATTCTGCAGTTTATAAAGGAGTATTGACTCAACTAATTATCTTTATCCTGTTCTCTGTACTCCTTGACCTGGCTATGTTATAGGTTGCTTTTATTATCGTTTTATCTGATGTGGCTAGTTGATATGTTGCTGTGTACAGTTGGCTCTTCTGACCTCTAATTTAAATTGACTACCTACTTTTATGCCCAATTACATCAGTGAGTTTTATTTACATTAAGTCCCACTATACAAATTCTTAGTAATATGCTCAGTTAGTAACCTTTGCTTTATTTATTTCTGAAATTTGGCTTGTAGAATGTTTTATCTTTTTTACGTTCAAGCTGGGTTATGTTGGGTGCATAGGGTAGGACACTAACCAAAGACTTCTCATTTATTTATTATTATTATTGCCATTTATATAGCGCCAACAGATTCCGTAGCGCTTTACAATATTATGAGAGGGGGATGTAACTATAAATAGGACAATTACAAATAAACTTACAGGAACAATAGGTTGAAGAGGACCCTGCTCAAACGAGCTTACATTCTATAGGAGGTGGGGTGTAAAACACATTAGGACAGGAATTTACAATCAAATAAGGTGGGCTGCCCTTTAGGAGAGGGCAAGAGACAGGTATGTGAGGTAAGGGTTAGTCTTGGAGGCCATAAGCTTTCCTAAAGAGATGGGTTTTAAGGCACTTCTTAAAAGATGCAAGACTAGGGGAGAGTCTGATGGCGGTAGGCAGGCTATTCCACAGGAAGGAAGCCGCCCGCAAGAAGTCCTGCAAGCGCGAGTTGGCCGTACGAGTGCGGACAACGGACAGGAGGTGGTCACGGGCAGAACGGAGAGACCGAGAAGGGACATACCTATGGATCTGTGAGGAGATATAAGAGGGGCTAGAGTTGTTCAGTGCTTTATAGGTGTGAGTTAGTACCTTGAATTGACTCCTATAGCATACAGGAAGCCAATGTAAGGACTGGCAGAGGGGTGAGGTGTGAGAGAAACGACTAGAGAGGAAAATCAATCTAGCAGCAGCATTCATTACGGACTGTAAGGGTGCAGTACGGCTATTGGGAAGACCAATCAGGAGAGGGTTACAATAATCCATGCGGGAAATTACTAGAGCATGGACAAGCTCCTTGGTAGTATCTGGTGCAAGAAAGGGGCGGATGCGGGCTATGTTTTTAAGATGGAATCTACAGGATTTGGCAATATGCTGGATGTGAGGCTCAAAGGTGAGACCAGAGTCAAGTATGACGCCAAGACAGCGCGCTTGCAAGGATGGACTAATGTTGGTACCACAAACTTGGAGGGAGAGCGAAAGATGAGGATCAGTATTAGGAGGAGGAAAGACAAGGAGCTCAGTTTTTGAGAGATTGAGTTTCAGAAAGCGGGAGGACATCCAGTCAGAGATGGAAGAAAGGCAAGCAGTGACACGTTGCAGGACGGCAGGGGAGAGGTCCGGGGAGGAGAGATATAGCTGGGTGTCATCAGCGTACAGGTGGTAGTGAAATCCAAAAGAGGTAATAAGTTTGCCAAGAGAGGCAGTATAAAGAGAAAATAGAAGGGGACCAAGGACGGAGCCTTGGGGAACGCCAACTGAGACAGGGCAAGGGGAGGAGGTATCATTAGAAAAGGAGACACTGAATGAGCGTTGGGAGAGATAAGAGGAAAACCACGAGAGGACCGAGTCACTAAAGCTTTTCTGTTTGTGAATTTGCAAAAATGTTATCTACAAATAGCAAAAGTGCAAAGTCTACAGCTCAACAGTGTAGGTACTTTAAAATTATTTCATGTGTATATATATATATATATATACACACACACATATACACACACACACATACATACATACACACACACACACACGTAAGGTGCGCAGTTTAGTACATATAAACCAAAAAGCAGCAAGGTACTAAATAACACAATACCAGGATTGTGGTACTAATAAGGGTCAAACGTAAAAATGATCAGAAAGCCAAAGGTCAGGCAGCACTGGTTAGTAAATGGGAAAGAATGCAAGGGTAAAATACCAATACATGGATCATCCATGAAACATGACGATTGAAAATTCTGCTTCAGGTAGATTTCCCTGACCTAAACATTGTACAATGATTACGTATAAAAGTCTATACAAAAAAAATATTATTAACGATACATACATTTAAAGTTCCAAAAGCAGTTGCATTGACACATGCAAGCTGTAGCAACAGATATTCCTCTTTCAGAAGAGGAAATCACTTAACCAACCAACTCATTCTGGTCTATTGCATCGGACCTCTTACAAACCTTAATCCAGGAATAAGTATTGGGAGTTGGACCATAATTCATACTTTACTGCCATGGGATTTGACACAGCTTTTAAACTAATAACTGGTCCCTTTAATGGGAAACACCAAGGAACTGCCTACAAATATAAATAAAAAGAAAAACTATTTAGCACTTGTTGAGTAGACTTACGTAATCTAAAAAAAAAAAAAAAACACAAGCAGTGAAACACAGAGTGAATGAAGAAACAAGGGGTTAGGTGAATAGGAGAAGCTGCCATACTCAATGCCATGTTAGGTCAACAGCTGGATCTCTGCTGGCTACTGACTATTTTTATATTTCTTATATGTCTTACATAGATACATTTTTCTGTGTTATTAGTATTTTGATAAATATTATTCCCTATATATTTTGTTGCATCTTTAAGTGATAAATGAGTATTTCAATAGATACACCTATTTATTGTTTAAGAGAGAAATGTAATTTTAATTTTGAGTAATGAACATGGTGGTTTAAACTAATTAATTCCTTGATTGCTTTCATGGTGGCTGATAGCATGTGATTTTTTTTTTTGCACTGCGTTGTGATTGCTTAGTCAATTGTTTGTTTGTTCACATATATGATGTTATGTATGATGCATGTTTCATTGCACATGCTTGATGAAGACACTTCGTGTCAAAACGTTGCCTACACTTCTGGATGGTTGAGTAATCACCCATTATACCTTCCTTGCTGATGTTTAATTTCTCCTTTATTTTGATCATTTAAAGCACAGAAATCATAGTGCCCCACTCACGTTATGGTTTTTTCATACAGACGAAGCTGTTATCAATGGCTGCCAAAAACGAAAATGCATTTAGAGAGAGTTCAGCTGCTGAACTCACTTTTATTAAATCATTTATTTATTTTTTACATTCCTTCTACGTGAGAGTTTCTGATTGGTGAAAGAATGTTCAATAGAGCAAGCTTGACAGAGTGAGATACTAAACTCACTCCTGCCTCTTCTGTTAGATCTGTGTAAAAAAACCTCACTGACACTTTGACTATTCTATTGAAATTGACAAATCG
Organism: Pelobates fuscus; assembly: GCF_036172605.1. Taxonomy (NCBI): domain Eukaryota; kingdom Metazoa; phylum Chordata; class Amphibia; order Anura; family Pelobatidae; genus Pelobates; species Pelobates fuscus. The sequence goes on from NC_086326.1 coordinate 32,482,953, forward strand.
GAAATCCAGACACAAAGTATGTCAGGAAGCTGAAGTGGTTTATGTGTCTGGAATGTTCCTTTAAGTTAATGAGATAACATCTCATTCATAAAGATTCCAATATTGGGCTAGATGTACAACACCCAGATATAGCAGATATTTTACCCAATATTATTTGTCCTCAACCTGATTACACAGCAGACCCTAGCAAATTCATTATCCACATCAGGACAGGGGAAGGTACCTGACAATCTATTGTGACCCAGGAGTCTAGTAGTATTGTATTATTCCCTAGCTGGTTTCACTAGAGCATCCTTTACTTGCACTTATTTCTGTTTCTTTTTAATTTCATGCACTGTTTTTCCATAACCTTAGATATTGCCAAGTATGAGGAATCCTAATAGTTATCAGGCAGATCTCAATAGAGTATTACAAAGACTTAATACAACCCTCTTTCAACATGTAGGTCTAAGTTGGTCTAGAGTTGATTAAAGTCTTCTGTTCCACTGATACATGTTTTCATGTCAAATATTTTTATTAATGTTTTCAAATAATATAACATAATATAATATATTATTGGAATATATATAATGACTTATGAACCGTTGTCAAAACAATCAAATTAAATAATGTTTTCAAGGTGATATTTTGTTTTACATCAAAATTTAATGAATAGACAACAAGTATTGGCTTTTAGAACACATTTAGGGGAAAATACATGACTTTTAAAGTCTCCATTCAGATACAGATACAGATTTTGATATATTCTATTTTTCTGTTTGATCTTTATTTTAAAAGTCACCGCAACTCCCTTTTTAGTAAATACACCTAGCAAGATTTCACTCAACCTTAGAAACAAAACAACCACTTGCTAAATGTTATCCTATATTTCTGAGACTATTGAAAGAACACTTTGTACAGAGAACAGCTGAACGGCTAAATATGTAGTGCCGCCGGAATGGATTTTGAGACATTATAAGTAGGGATACGAGTTACAGATTTTGTAAACATAATGTACAGAGTAAGGACACATGGCAGACAGCAGGGGGGTTGATGAGATGCAGAGATTACAGCATCATTACCTTAAATTTGGCAGCTTACGTTATGGGATCCCCACTTAAAATCTGGTCACGCCGCATGTGTCTGCAGTTGCACTGTGTGTGCAAATAGCACATATGTATTTTAGTTGGAATAAAAAGAGAGGCGAGGGATATTATGATCATTCTTTAGTGTTACTGCACTGCTTTCCTGCATGGCATTTTTATGAGCGCTTATATATGTTATTTATATAGCTAGCATTTCACTTCAATCAAGTAGAGCATTAACACACCAACAAGAACAAGAAGTTAAATTTGTGCTGAACATACAATAAATCACATGTAAATGAATTGATTATTTGTGTTTGCGTGCAAATATCTATTTTTGTTTCTCAATTTAAATGCAGCATATATTTTTCATAGTTATGCCGAGCTAAGCTCTGAATGTGAATGTCAGGCATTTTAAAGATCCGTATTTATGAAAACAAATCAGCATAAAATCTGTAGTACACACTAGTATAACTGCAGTTTCAAAGCTGTATAAAAAAAAAAAAGAACTACATAACAAAGAAATGCAGTGGGGTAAATGTGACTATACTACTAAATCCTTGTAACATCTGGCATAGATATACTTCACAGAATGTTAATGCCATCTTTACATAGAAGAAACAAAAATACAATAGTGTAATTTTATATATTTAACATCCTTCGACTCCGCGTTAGGTTAACAGCTCACATGCGTCAGAGCTGATATTATAGCTCAGGGGACCATGACTTTACTGGGCTATTTTCCACGTTCAATATATTTTTTTATATACCTTGTATGTTGTTAAGGGTAATAAGAAAAAAAAAAAGTTTTATTACAATAAACATTTTTAGCAAAAAAGAAAGGTTTACAGGATAAAAATTTAAATCAGCCGTTGGTTTGAAAGGACTATGATTAAATACTAACTCCAGTTTATTGGTCATAGTACACATAGGTCTCAATTCAAATTTTTGGCAATTCAAATTATCACAATCTGTAAGAAAACCTTTTCAAATGATTTATCTACAGAAGTCATGCTTACAGTTTATGGTAATTTTTGCAGATAAATTGTTTGAAAAGTTTTTTTTTGTTTTTTTTTACAGATTGTGATCAATTGACAAGCTTATCTAAAAACACAAATTCGAGGCCACTAAAATATAAATCCATACATTAGATTCGAAAAAGTGCATCATTTTCAGATTCAGAATAAAATTTACACAGGGATGAACAATAACAATTGTTACTGAATGGTTATTTGGAGCTTTACTTGAAACTAACATATAGAACACTTTCCGGTACAATGCTTTAAAGACATAAATTGTTTAGTTATAACAATATCATTTCTTCTGGAAGCATGCTGTACATCTACATAAGAAATAACTAGAAGATATGTTTAGTTTTTACCTGTAGGTGTCTATCTAAACAGAATTGTTCATCAATAATTATAAAGCTGTCTTTAACTTCTAGCTAATAGACAGACGCTCTTCAAAACAGCATCTACCAAAAGATAGCTATCACAAAGGATTCATTACCTCCTGGCATGTTTAAGCAACTATCAATAGTACCCCTACTGGAAATCTATTGCTGTCAAGAATATTCTTATCCTCTTAAACCAGGGAGACAACTGCAACCACCCATGATCCATCACTTTGGCTCTATCTGACAAGATAATACTTTGATTTTCATAACAGAACTTAGTTGAGAAGTTCTAGCTGATTAAAACAGTCAAGTCTTGTACTCCATGAAAACCCTTAGAGTTCACTAAAGTAGGAGGATGAATTATTGGTAATAAGTGTTTTTCAATCCAGCATGATAAGGCAATCTTCTGAAATGAATGTTAAAGTTTGAAAAGTTAAAATATATTTAGAATAGGAAATGCATTTTTTTGTAACTTCTTACATCCTCTTTAACCCCTTAAGGACCAAACTTCTGGAATAGAAGGGAATCCTGGCATGTCACACATGTCATGTGTCCTTAAGGGGTTAAGATGATAGAAGATTTGATAGCTCCTTTGTTACTATGTAACAGTATCGATACCCTGGTCAGAAGAGGGTTGACAAGGGAGAAGGAAAGCAATTGCGCTCTAAGGCCTCTAGCATATACATACACACATATACACACACACACACACACACCATATATACTCGAGTATAAGCCGAGTTTTTCAGCACATTTTTTGTGCTGAAAAACCCCAACTCGGCTTATACTCAAGTCAATGTCTGTATTATGGCAATTTATATTGCCATAATACAGACAGGGGGCTGTGTGCATTTACTTACCTCTCCTGCAGCTCCTGTCAGCTCTCTCCTCCTCCGCGGCGGTCCGATCAGCACCTCTGTCAGCTCCCAGTGTAAGTCTCGCGAGTGCCGCGGGGTCATAGTGCGGCTCTCGCGAGACTTACAGTGTGAGCTGACAGAAGAGCTGCATGGACCGGCGCAGAGGAGAAGGGAGCTGACAGGAGCTGCAGGAGAGGTAAGTGCTCTCTGCCAGCCCCCATCCCCCCCACTGAACTGCCAATGCCACTGGACCACCAGGGAAGGAGAGCCCCCCTCCCTGCCATGTATCAAGCAGGGAGAGGGGACGAAAAATACAATAATAAAATAATATTTTAAAAATAATAATAATAATAAATAGAATTATTAAAATTATAATAATAAAAATGCCCACCCCCCACCAAGGCTCTGCATCACAAACACTCACACTGCACTCGTACGTACACACACACTGCACTCGTACGTACACACACACACACTGCACTCGTACGTACACACACTGCACTCGTACGTACACCCACTGCACTCGTACGTACACCCACTGCACTCGTACGTACACCCACTGCACTCGTACGTACACCCACTGCACTCGTACGTACACACACACACACTGCACTCGTACGTACACACACACTGCACTCGTACGTACACACACACACTGCACTCGTACGTACACACACACTGCACTCGTACGTACACACACACACTGCACTCGTACGTACACACACTGCACTCGTACGTACACACACACTGCACTCGTACGTACACACACACACTGCACTCGTACGTACACACACACACTGCACTCGTACGTACACACACACACTGCACTCGTACGTACACACACACACACTGCACTCGTACGTACACACACTGCACTCGTACGTACACCCACTGCACTCGTACGTACACACACACACTGCACTCGTACGTACACACACACACTGCACTCGTACGTACACACACACTGCACTCGTACGTACACACACACACTGCACTCGTACGTACACACACACTGCACTCGTACGTACACACACACACTGCACTCGTACGTACACACACACTGCACTCGTACGTACACACACACACTGCACTCGTACGTACACACACACTGCACTCGTACGTACACACACACACACTGCACTCGTACGTACACACACACTGCACTCATACACACACAGCACATAGATATTCAATTAATATAATTTTTTTAGGATCTAATTTTTTTTTTTTTTTTTTTAAATTTAACTGTAGCTGCTGCATTTCCCACCCTAGTCTTATACTCGAGTCAAAACGTTTTCCCAGGTTTTTTGGGTAAAATTAGGGGCCTCGCCTTATATTCGGGTCGGCTTATACTCGAGTATATAAGATATGAAAAAATACCGGCACTCTAGCATTAGTTAATCCGTTTTAATTCTCAGTTGATCCAAAAGATGTCAACGTTTCAGCTCCTGATCGGAGCTTTCATCAAGACACAACATTATTGTGTCCTGATGAAAGCTCCGATCAGGAGCTGAAACGTTGACATCTTTTGGATCAACTGAGAATTAAAACGGATTAACTAATCCTAGAGTGCCGGTATTTTTTCATATCTTATATTGTTTGGAACTTGGCACCAGGTATTCAATATATTTAAAGTTGGAGTGCAAGAGGTCTTCTATTTGTTTGATAGAGAGATAGAGAGATAGATATACATAGTCAGCAACAGCTTCACAGTATCATTCTCTCAAAGTAAACTGTAGTTTTTTTTCGAATGTCTGTTGGCAAAGTACTGCAAGACCGAGGCAGTAGGCTTTGCTAATCTAACACTGTGGGCGTGTAACTTGCAGTCTCAATGATCTCCAGGTTTTGATTGTCCCACTTGAAAATTTCCCAGGATGAGATCTGTGAGATTCATAAGCAAAAAGAAGCCATTGGTTTGTTCTTGGAAAACTCACTATCAAATAGAAGAAGCTGCAATCCACCTACAAAGAGTCTCTACAACCTTGTGTAAACCAAGCAAAAATATACACACATGTTCTAGTTTATGTAATTAGGATACCATGCATATACCTTTGCTTATTGCCTACATACCATACCATTTGTGGTTTTGTCTTCTGTTTCTATTTGCATATATTGGTTATACTTACCTGAAGTGAAGCCAGCTAATCTTCACCATCATATCCACAGACAGGGGTTATACTATCTTGACTTACTACAAGTATTCCTTTTGCATTCTATTGTAATCATTCACCATTTTTACATTGTATTGCACTATTATCTGTCCCTGTTTCATTTTTGTTAAAGTAAGCTCAACACATTTAAAAAAAAAAAAAAAAATCTCATATATTGTATGTAGGTTATTTCATTTATTGTATGTAGTTCACTTTTTTGGTTAGTTTGATCTAGCATCCCCAGTCAAAAAGTTGCCATGCTTCCGCTAATCCTGGTACTTACCGAATGGGATAGATACATTTTTTTAACATGCGAGTAGACTGCCTACAATTACTATGATCAAGTAAACTAGTACTGAATCTAGGTTACTTGTAATAGAAAAGTCATACATCTATACATATATGCAAGAAAAGAAAACAAGAAAATAATTAGTGCAATATGTTAACTTAAATGAGTAATAGTAAAACAACAATAGTAATAATAAAACAACAGTAGCCTACTCACATTTGGTAGAGCTATGACCAGCTCCTGTTTTGTTAGTGTATAGTGGTATAATCTCCACTTACAGGATGTGTTGGTAAGTGTCTGTAGAAGATGGTGTTGTGGGATCCAAAATGACAAAAAAAATATAGAAAGCTTAGAATAGTTCTCCCTATTATGATAACATTGGTAAAATATAAAAAATAGTAAATACATACAAAGGTGGAGCAGGCAAACTGCTTTATAGATAAGGCGCTGGTTTTATGATCCTGTAAGGAGTCTTACCTGATAGGGAGTCCAGCTCGCAGAGTTATACGCTCACCCTTGCAAAGTAGACACAGACCAGGGTGACCAGGTAAGACGCAACCTGGCCTGTGAGTCTGTGCACGGGGGCTTTCCAGGAAAAGTGCTCCAAGTCTCAGTACGGCAAGGATTAGCAGAAGCATAGTCAAGGAAAGCCAAAATCAGGGAAGCCAGAGATCAGAGTAGTCCAGGAGGAAAGCCAAGGTCAGAAGCCGGAATCAGACAGGAAAACTGGAACACAGATACTGAGAGACAGGAACCAAACAAGGGAACCCGAGTCAATGAACTGACACCCTTCCCAGGGTGAAGCAGGCTTTTATATCCAGCCAATTGATATGGGATACAGGTGTGCTAGAGCAGCCACAGGTAAGTTCAGCTCCCAGTGCTGGAAACAAGGCAAGGACGCCTATTAAGGGAATACTATGAATGGCTTGATAGCACAGTGGCAAAAAAGCAGGATTCAAGAAGCCAAGGTCCAGGGTTCAAATCCCCTGCTGGGCACTCCTGGGGTGACCTCGTCTGGCAGACTGGATGTCACGGTGAGAACCATGACAGATCCCCACCTGGGCTTTCTGTGGAGTAGACACGAAACGAGGTAGTCAGGAAGCAAGTATATTTTTAAAAATAAAATAATTTCCATTATGGAAAGTATTACTTTGTATATTATTTGAACAATTTCCATATTTTCAGTGGTTTTCATCACTGCTCCAAATACTCACTTGTTTGATGTTATTGGTTAGTCTTTAATAATGGAAAGACAACTCACATTAAATAGCACTGTTACTACTGAATCATAAGAACATCTGGAACCCAGGAATTACCCATGACATGTTAAATGTATCTTTCTTGGTTAAGACCTCGATTCAATATTTTTGTATACGGTTTTCAAGTAATTAACATTTTTGGATAAACTTTAGCATTTTTTTTTTAATATTAAAAAAAAATGTATATAAAAAAAATAAAAAAAAATACAAAATATCAAAATATTAACATATCTTTTAAAATATTAAATAATGTAAAAAATATCCAAACATATTAAATCATTTGAAAAGCTGATAAAAAAAAAACATATATAATGAAGGTGAAATAAAACAAATGTTTGGCAGAGGATGAAGATTGCAGCTACACTATAAAGAGTTCTGCACCTCCCACGTTTTTTTGTTGATCGCACATCTCCAGCTTATCGTAAGGAGTTAGTTTAAACCTTAGTGTAGAAAAGCACTGTACATCTGCATTCGATTCACCTCATTTAGCAGAAATTGTCCTTGCTGCTTTTATGATTTCACCTGCACATTATGGAGGAACCATTTATACTGGGATGTTTCATAAAATCTCATTAAAATGCCCAGTGGAAATCCTCAGATTCTTCTTAACGATCATGCATTAATATGTTTTTACAGAAATGTAAATAAAAAAAAGAAAAAGGGTATGTAGACTATTTTTCTTAAAACAATACAAAAAAAAAACCAAAAAAACACCTCCTATCTTCTTGTTCTACGGTGAAAATAGAAATCTAAGCCTCCCGACCCTCTTGATTATTATAGCTGTAAATGTAGTATTCTTGTGACAGCTGACCTAGCATATGGGCTATATTAAATGTACTTATGAGAACTGACCTTTCAATCCTTGCCACAGAAATCGAGCTTGGAAAAGCCTTCAGACTGTTTTATGAGGCTGAAAATAGAAAGCTGCTTTGTTATGACAAAACACAGGTGGAATTAATGGATTACTCTATAAAGCCATTTTGATTGACAAAGTAAATGATAGTGTTGGGTAAACTACAGAGTAATTATTCTAGTTGGGAAAAAAATATTTTTGTTGTGTGAATAGGCATAGTTCCCTTTTGAAAAAAAATATATAAATTACTTCCTTCAGGCATATTAAAAATATACATAAATGTTCATGTTGTGCTTGTAAAATGATCTCAGGCTTAGGTATTCAGTAAATTGCTTAATTAAAATAGCAAGAAATATATCAAAAAGACATAAAACACGTAGAATTAAAGTGAAGTTGATTCTAATAATTTCTTAAAGGCACACTCCACAGCCGAAAAAACATTCACTATTTAGTAGATAAATTCCCAACAAGAAGCATTAATTATGCATTTTTCAATTGAGGGTTTCTCTAAAAACTGCTTGCAAAAGATGCATTTTTCTTGTATGCAGTCTTTGTATGCAGTCCCTCCCTTTCTAACCCTGCCAAGACTTTCTGTGGCTGTCCAATCACAGACTTCCCAATGCAGCTCAATGAGAAGTCTTTGCAAGGCAGGTGCTCTGAGCAATTAATACACTCAACCAGGGAGTGACAGGACCAGTTGTCTTATTGACATTTGAGGGGTGTAACAAGGTTAATTTCTAAAAAGTGCAAATTTCTATTGGTATCTGCACTTTTTGTTAAATGAAAAAAAGAGGACACACTCTTCACACATAAAGCCGAAGTGCTTTAGGGATCTGGAGTGTCCCATTATTTTTTTTCTTTCATCAACCGGTAGAGAGACACAGGGACAGAAGAGAAGCCTGTGAGCGAAAGGGTAGCCCTTGCCTCCTCTCAGGCTCTACGGTACATCCCTGCATGCTCTAGATTGTACAGCTGCTTGATGTAACAGTACTTACTGTGTAGGAACATTCGTGCATCCTACATATATTTGGCTGGCATTTTAGAGAAGCTTCATTAAAAAATGCCATCAGGTTCACTACAAATGCCTATAAACAGAATATCTGAACATTTTATATTAACTACATACATATATATATATTATATAGATTTTTTTCCTTTAAAAAAATTAGTCTTTTAAATACTCATATGTACTGTACTTGAACACATTAGATGATAGTAGAGTTAATACTCCTCCTCCAATATTTCTCCAAAGAAAAAATAAATAATTTTCTAACGTATCCATTGTCAGGATCGGGACAGGGATCCAACACGCAGAGTACAAAGAGTGGAAAGGTACGTATACCGGGCCTTAGAATGGCCGGACTAACGTACCGAGAGTAATAGAGAATAGTCAGAGACAAGCCGAGGTCGAGGGAACGAGAAGACAGATAAGCGAGAGACAAGCCGGGTCAAGGGATAACAGAGATAAGCAGGGTAGTACAACAAGCCGAGTCAAAACCAATAGAACAAACTAGAATACCAGAGCACTGAGTGACTAGACAAGCTAGAACCACGACAGGGCAATGAGCTGAAGTGAGAAGTAAGCTTAAATACCCTGGCTCTGGATGGTAATCACGCCTCTGACAAGTACCGATTGGATATCGGACACTTGAGTGACAGGTCGCTCGTGATAGCGTCATGACGTCACGTATTGAGCGTCCCGCTAGAAAAGGATGTGGATTCCTCGCGGTCGGTGTTTAAGTGACTGGATGAACCGCGAGGAACGAAGGAAACAGCTCGTTTGGACGGATAAACTACTAAGTCTCTACCTCTTTTAGAGGTAGAGACCTCAGGTACCCTGACAGTACCCCCCCTCTCAGATACGCCCACCGGGCGGAAGGAACCGGGACGAGAAGGGAAGTGGAGGTGAAATGCTCTGCGAAGGCGAGAAGCATGAACGTCCTCCTGAGGTACCCAACTCCGCTCCTCAGGACCATATCCCTTCCAGTTGACCAGATATTGCAATTTTCCCCTTGAAATTCTGGAATCAATGATGGAGCTGACCTCGTACTCCTCCCGACCCTCCACCTGAACAGGACGAGGTGAGGAAACCTTAGAGGAGAATTTGTTGCAAATAAGAGGTTTCAACAAGGAGACATGAAAAGAGTTAGGAATGCGTAAGGCAGGTGGCAGAGCAAGGCGATACGCAACCGGGTTGATACGAGTGAGAACCCTGTAAGGACCTATGTAGCGAGGAGCAAATTTCATAGATGGAACTTTCAGGCGAATATTCTTAGTGCTCAGCCACACCCTATCGCCAGGAACAAAGACCGGAGCCGCTCTTCTATGCTTGTCAGCGTGTCTCTTGAACAACGAGGAATTATGTAACAGAATTTGCCGAGTCTGATCCCATAATTTCTTCAGGTTGGCGACATGATCATCAACCGACGGTATCCCCTGAGAAGAGGAAACCGAAGGAAAAATTGAAGGACGAAAGCCATAGTTCATGAAGAAAGGGCTAGAGCGAGTTGAATCACAAACAAGGTTATTGTGTGCGAACTCCGCCCAAGGAATCAAACCGACCCAATCGTCCTGGTGTTCGGAAACAAAGCAACGTAGATACTGCTCAATCTTTTGATTGGTGCGTTCAGCAGCTCCGTTAGACTGAGGGTGATAGGCAGAGGAGAAGTTCAATTTGATTCCCATTTGAGAACAAAAGGATCTCCAGAAACGTGAGACAAATTGAGAACCTCTATCAGAAACAATCTCCGAAGGAATCCCATGTAGGCGAAAAACTTCTCTCGCAAAAATCTCTGCCAATTCAGGAGAAGTCGGAAGTTTAGGTAATGGCACGAAATGGGCCATCTTTGTAAATCTATCCACCACCGTGAGAATAACAGTCTGTCTCTTGGAAGCAGGCAAATCTACGATAAAGTCTATGGACAGGCAGGACCAAGGTTTCTCAGGAATGTCCAAGGGGTGTAACAGACCACAAGGAGATGTATGAGGTTGTTTAGTCTTAGCACAAGTCTCACAAGCTGCGACGAACTCCTCAATATCTTTTCGTAGTGAAGACCACCAGAAATCCTTGGATATCAGAGAGTATGTCTTGCGAATACCAGGATGGCCAGCTACTTTACTTTCGTGAAAACATTGTAAGAGCTCCAGTTGGAGTTCAGGGGGGACAAAGTTTCTTCCCTCAGGAGTGTTTCCGGGTGCCAGATGTTGTGACTTCAAGATCTGGTCAAGTAGCGGAGAATGGATTTTGAGGCTGGTATTAGCAATAATATTGCATTTGGGTACAATGGAGGACAAAAGTGGTTCAACTGAAGCAGAAGGCTCATATTGGCGAGATAGCGCATCGGCTTTAGAATTTTTTGACCCAGGTCTGTAAGTCAGAACGTAATTGAAATGGGTAAGAAATAACGACCAACGAGCCTGCCTGGAGGACAAACGTTTGGCCTCTCCGATATAAGACAAATTTTTGTGGTCCGTTAGAATGGTAACAGGATGTAATGTACCTTCCAATAAATGTCTCCACTCTTTCAAAGCCTTGATAACCGCTAGTAATTCTCTGTCACCAATGTCATATCTGCTCTCTGTACCAGACAATTTTTTAGAGAAAAATCCACATGGATGTAATGGTTTATCAACACCCAACCTTTGAGATAGAACAGCACCTAAACCAGTCTCTGATGCGTCTACCTCAAGTAGAAAAGGCAGAGAAGTGTCGGGGTGAACTAAAATTGGAGCGGAAGCGAAAAGTTCCTTGAGAGTTTTGAACGCAAGAAGAGCTTCAGTAGTCCAATTCTTAGTATCAGCCCCCTGTTTGGTCATATTGGTGATAGGTGCGATAATTGAAGAATAACCCTTAATAAAGCGCCTATAATAATTAGAAAAACCAATAAATCTCTGTACGGCTTTAAGACCTTTGGGTAAAGGCCACTCTAGAATGGACTGGAGCTTATCCGGATCCATCTTAAATCCCTCCCCCGAGATCACATAGCCGAGAAAGGTTACCTGGGTTTGATCAAAGCTACATTTCTCCAACTTGCAGTATAAGCCATGCTGGAGAAGCTTGTGCAAAACCCTCCTGACTTGCTTGTGATGAGTCTCAATCTCACTAGAATGTATGAGTATATCATCTAGGTATACAATGACGCAATCCTGCTGAAATTCCCTAAGAATCTCATTTATCAGATCCTGGAATACAGCTGGTGCATTGCATAACCCAAAAGGCATGACAGTATATTCATAGTGGCCATATCGAGTATTGAATGCCGTCATCCACTCATGTCCCTGCTGGATTCTCACCAAGTTATATGCCCCTCTGAGATCTAACTTGGTGAAAATTGTAGAGCCCTTCAAACGATCGAAGAGTTCGGTGATCAAGGGAATCGGGTAGGCATTCTTAATGGTTATCTTATTTAGGCCTCGATAATCAATACAAGGTCTTAAAGAACCATCCTTCTTTTTAACAAAAAAAAATCCAGCCCCGGCAGGAGAGGAGGACCTCCTAATGAATCCCTTGTCTAAATTTTCGTGAATATACTCCTCTAGAACTGAGTTCTCTTTCGTAGATAACGGGTATACATGACCTCTGGGCGGCATGGTACCAGGGAGTAGGTTAATTTTGCAATCAAAGGACCTGTGTGGGGGTAAGGTATCGGCTTTCTTTTTGTCAAACACTGCCTTTAAATCTATATACTGAGACGGAATTTGTGTCTCTGTAGGATTGTCAGAGTTAGTCGCGGTGTTGGTTAAGCAGAGAGGTGAGACCTTCCGCAAGCATTTCTCTTGACAATTCTGTCCCCATGAAACTATCTCCCCTGACTCCCAATTAATAATAGGGTTATGTCTCCTCAACCAGGAGTACCCCAGGACTATGGGAATAGACGGAGACGAAATGAGCAGTAAGGATATGTCCTCTCTATGTAGGATGCCAGCAGTTAAGTTAATCGGTATGGTCTCACGGAAAATGACAGGCTCAAGTAACGGTCTACCATCGATGGCCTCAACAGCCAGTGGTGTCTCTTTTAACTGGGATGGAATAGCATGCTTGGCAGCAAAACCCTGATCTATAAAACTCTCAGCAGCTCCAGAATCGATTAGTGCCATAGTCTTGACTACTCCCTTTTCCCACTTTAAAGAAACGGGTAACAGAAGCCTGAACTCTTTGTAGTTGTGAATAGAGGACAAAGTAGAAACACCCAAGGCCTGTCCTCTAGAGAAACTTAGGTGCGAGCGTTTCCCGAACGATTAGGACAATTTAGGCGTAAATGACCTCTGACTCCACAATACATACATAAACCCTCCCTTCTTCTGTACTGTCTCTCCCTCTCTGTGAGATGAGTACTGCCTATCTGCATAGGTTCAGAAATACGTAAGTCCTCGAACTCAGAATTTTGAAAGGTAGGTGCTAGTTTAAAGGAGGGTCTACGGGTCCTATCTCGAGTGTTCTGCCTCTCTCTTAGGCGTTCATCAATACGAGATATAAAAGAAATTAAATCCTCCAAATTCTCAGGGAGTTCTCTAGTAGCGACCTCGTCAAGAATTACATCTGATAACCCATTCAGAAACACATCTATATAAGCCTGTTCGTTCCACTTAACTTCTGCCGCCAAGGACCTGAACTCTAGTGCATAATCCACAAGTGTTCGATCGTCCTGTCTAAGGCGCAACAGTAATCTAGCTGCATTGACCTTTCTACCAGGAGGGTCAAAAGTTCTTCTAAACGCAGCTACAAAGGCATTATAATTATAGACTAGTGGATTATCATTCTCCCATAAAGGATTGGCCCATCTCAGAGCTTTCTCAATGAGTAAAGTAATAACAAATCCAACCTTCGCTCTATCTGTAGGATAGGAGCGGGGTTGTAATTCGAAATGGATGCTAATCTGGTTCAGAAAGCCACGACACTTCTCCGGTGACCCGCCATAACGTACTGGTGGGGTAATACGGGAAGAAGCACCTACAGTGGCTACCTCTAGACCTGAGACTGCAGGAGAAATAGAAGGAGTACGTGTCTCCTCAGGTGGGTTACTAGCACGAGACAAAAGTGCCTGTAGTGCTAGAGCCATCTGATCCATCCTATGCTCCATGGCGTCAAACCTGGGATCAGAAGAACCAAGCTGACTGTTTGTACCTGCAGGATCCATTGGCCCTGTCGTAATGTCAGGATCGGGACAGGGATCCAACACGCAGAGTACAAAGAGTGGAAAGGTACGTATACCGGGCCTTAGAATGGCCGGACTAACGTACCGAGAGTAATAGAGAATAGTCAGAGACAAGCCGAGGTCGAGGGAACGAGAAGACAGATAAGCGAGAGACAAGCCGGGTCAAGGGATAACAGAGATAAGCAGGGTAGTACAACAAGCCGAGTCAAAACCAATAGAACAAACTAGAATACCAGAGCACTGAGTGACTAGACAAGCTAGAACCACGACAGGGCAATGAGCTGAAGTGAGAAGTAAGCTTAAATACCCTGGCTCTGGATGGTAATCACGCCTCTGACAAGTACCGATTGGATATCGGACACTTGAGTGACAGGTCGCTCGTGATAGCGTCATGACGTCACGTATTGAGCGTCCCGCTAGAAAAGGATGTGGATTCCTCGCGGTCGGTGTTTAAGTGACTGGATGAACCGCGAGGAACGAAGGAAACAGCTCGTTTGGACGGATAAACTACTAAGTCTCTACCTCTTTTAGAGGTAGAGACCTCAGGTACCCTGACAGTACCCCCCCTCTCAGATACGCCCACCGGGCGGAAGGAACCGGGACGAGAAGGGAAGTGGAGGTGAAATGCTCTGCGAAGGCGAGAAGCATGAACGTCCTCCTGAGGTACCCAACTCCGCTCCTCAGGACCATATCCCTTCCAGTTGACCAGATATTGCAATTTTCCCCTTGAAATTCTGGAATCAATGATGGAGCTGACCTCGTACTCCTCCCGACCCTCCACCTGAACAGGACGAGGTGAGGAAACCTTAGAGGAGAATTTGTTGCAAATAAGAGGTTTCAACAAGGAGACATGAAAAGAGTTAGGAATGCGTAAGGCAGGTGGCAGAGCAAGGCGATACGCAACCGGGTTGATACGAGTGAGAACCCTGTAAGGACCTATGTAGCGAGGAGCAAATTTCATAGATGGAACTTTCAGGCGAATATTCTTAGTGCTCAGCCACACCCTATCGCCAGGAACAAAGACCGGAGCCGCTCTTCTATGCTTGTCAGCGTGTCTCTTGAACAACGAGGAATTATGTAACAGAATTTGCCGAGTCTGATCCCATAATTTCTTCAGGTTGGCGACATGATCATCAACCGACGGTATCCCCTGAGAAGAGGAAACCGAAGGAAAAATTGAAGGACGAAAGCCATAGTTCATGAAGAAAGGGCTAGAGCGAGTTGAATCACAAACAAGGTTATTGTGTGCGAACTCCGCCCAAGGAATCAAACCGACCCAATCGTCCTGGTGTTCGGAAACAAAGCAACGTAGATACTGCTCAATCTTTTGATTGGTGCGTTCAGCAGCTCCGTTAGACTGAGGGTGATAGGCAGAGGAGAAGTTCAATTTGATTCCCATTTGAGAACAAAAGGATCTCCAGAAACGTGAGACAAATTGAGAACCTCTATCAGAAACAATCTCCGAAGGAATCCCATGTAGGCGAAAAACTTCTCTCGCAAAAATCTCTGCCAATTCAGGAGAAGTCGGAAGTTTAGGTAATGGCACGAAATGGGCCATCTTTGTAAATCTATCCACCACCGTGAGAATAACAGTCTGTCTCTTGGAAGCAGGCAAATCTACGATAAAGTCTATGGACAGGCAGGACCAAGGTTTCTCAGGAATGTCCAAGGGGTGTAACAGACCACAAGGAGATGTATGAGGTTGTTTAGTCTTAGCACAAGTCTCACAAGCTGCGACGAACTCCTCAATATCTTTTCGTAGTGAAGACCACCAGAAATCCTTGGATATCAGAGAGTATGTCTTGCGAATACCAGGATGGCCAGCTACTTTACTTTCGTGAAAACATTGTAAGAGCTCCAGTTGGAGTTCAGGGGGGACAAAGTTTCTTCCCTCAGGAGTGTTTCCGGGTGCCAGATGTTGTGACTTCAAGATCTGGTCAAGTAGCGGAGAATGGATTTTGAGGCTGGTATTAGCAATAATATTGCATTTGGGTACAATGGAGGACAAAAGTGGTTCAACTGAAGCAGAAGGCTCATATTGGCGAGATAGCGCATCGGCTTTAGAATTTTTTGACCCAGGTCTGTAAGTCAGAACGTAATTGAAATGGGTAAGAAATAACGACCAACGAGCCTGCCTGGAGGACAAACGTTTGGCCTCTCCGATATAAGACAAATTTTTGTGGTCCGTTAGAATGGTAACAGGATGTAATGTACCTTCCAATAAATGTCTCCACTCTTTCAAAGCCTTGATAACCGCTAGTAATTCTCTGTCACCAATGTCATATCTGCTCTCTGTACCAGACAATTTTTTAGAGAAAAATCCACATGGATGTAATGGTTTATCAACACCCAACCTTTGAGATAGAACAGCACCTAAACCAGTCTCTGATGCGTCTACCTCAAGTAGAAAAGGCAGAGAAGTGTCGGGGTGAACTAAAATTGGAGCGGAAGCGAAAAGTTCCTTGAGAGTTTTGAACGCAAGAAGAGCTTCAGTAGTCCAATTCTTAGTATCAGCCCCCTGTTTGGTCATATTGGTGATAGGTGCGATAATTGAAGAATAACCCTTAATAAAGCGCCTATAATAATTAGAAAAACCAATAAATCTCTGTACGGCTTTAAGACCTTTGGGTAAAGGCCACTCTAGAATGGACTGGAGCTTATCCGGATCCATCTTAAATCCCTCCCCCGAGATCACATAGCCGAGAAAGGTTACCTGGGTTTGATCAAAGCTACATTTCTCCAACTTGCAGTATAAGCCATGCTGGAGAAGCTTGTGCAAAACCCTCCTGACTTGCTTGTGATGAGTCTCAATCTCACTAGAATGTATGAGTATATCATCTAGGTATACAATGACGCAATCCTGCTGAAATTCCCTAAGAATCTCATTTATCAGATCCTGGAATACAGCTGGTGCATTGCATAACCCAAAAGGCATGACAGTATATTCATAGTGGCCATATCGAGTATTGAATGCCGTCATCCACTCATGTCCCTGCTGGATTCTCACCAAGTTATATGCCCCTCTGAGATCTAACTTGGTGAAAATTGTAGAGCCCTTCAAACGATCGAAGAGTTCGGTGATCAAGGGAATCGGGTAGGCATTCTTAATGGTTATCTTATTTAGGCCTCGATAATCAATACAAGGTCTTAAAGAACCATCCTTCTTTTTAACAAAAAAAAATCCAGCCCCGGCAGGAGAGGAGGACCTCCTAATGAATCCCTTGTCTAAATTTTCGTGAATATACTCCTCTAGAACTGAGTTCTCTTTCGTAGATAACGGGTATACATGACCTCTGGGCGGCATGGTACCAGGGAGTAGGTTAATTTTGCAATCAAAGGACCTGTGTGGGGGTAAGGTATCGGCTTTCTTTTTGTCAAACACTGCCTTTAAATCTATATACTGAGACGGAATTTGTGTCTCTGTAGGATTGTCAGAGTTAGTCGCGGTGTTGGTTAAGCAGAGAGGTGAGACCTTCCGCAAGCATTTCTCTTGACAATTCTGTCCCCATGAAACTATCTCCCCTGACTCCCAATTAATAATAGGGTTATGTCTCCTCAACCAGGAGTACCCCAGGACTATGGGAATAGACGGAGACGAAATGAGCAGTAAGGATATGTCCTCTCTATGTAGGATGCCAGCAGTTAAGTTAATCGGTATGGTCTCACGGAAAATGACAGGCTCAAGTAACGGTCTACCATCGATGGCCTCAACAGCCAGTGGTGTCTCTTTTAACTGGGATGGAATAGCATGCTTGGCAGCAAAACCCTGATCTATAAAACTCTCAGCAGCTCCAGAATCGATTAGTGCCATAGTCTTGACTACTCCCTTTTCCCACTTTAAAGAAACGGGTAACAGAAGCCTGAACTCTTTGTAGTTGTGAATAGAGGACAAAGTAGAAACACCCAAGGCCTGTCCTCTAGAGAAACTTAGGTGCGAGCGTTTCCCGAACGATTAGGACAATTTAGGCGTAAATGACCTCTGACTCCACAATACATACATAAACCCTCCCTTCTTCTGTACTGTCTCTCCCTCTCTGTGAGATGAGTACTGCCTATCTGCATAGGTTCAGAAATACGTAAGTCCTCGAACTCAGAATTTTGAAAGGTAGGTGCTAGTTTAAAGGAGGGTCTACGGGTCCTATCTCGAGTGTTCTGCCTCTCTCTTAGGCGTTCATCAATACGAGATATAAAAGAAATTAAATCCTCCAAATTCTCAGGGAGTTCTCTAGTAGCGACCTCGTCAAGAATTACATCTGATAACCCATTCAGAAACACATCTATATAAGCCTGTTCGTTCCACTTAACTTCTGCCGCCAAGGACCTGAACTCTAGTGCATAATCCACAAGTGTTCGATCGTCCTGTCTAAGGCGCAACAGTAATCTAGCTGCATTGACCTTTCTACCAGGAGGGTCAAAAGTTCTTCTAAACGCAGCTACAAAGGCATTATAATTATAGACTAGTGGATTATCATTCTCCCATAAAGGATTGGCCCATCTCAGAGCTTTCTCAATGAGTAAAGTAATAACAAATCCAACCTTCGCTCTATCTGTAGGATAGGAGCGGGGTTGTAATTCGAAATGGATGCTAATCTGGTTCAGAAAGCCACGACACTTCTCCGGTGACCCGCCATAACGTACTGGTGGGGTAATACGGGAAGAAGCACCTACAGTGGCTACCTCTAGACCTGAGACTGCAGGAGAAATAGAAGGAGTACGTGTCTCCTCAGGTGGGTTACTAGCACGAGACAAAAGTGCCTGTAGTGCTAGAGCCATCTGATCCATCCTATGCTCCATGGCGTCAAACCTGGGATCAGAAGAACCAAGCTGACTGTTTGTACCTGCAGGATCCATTGGCCCTGTCGTAATGTCAGGATCGGGACAGGGATCCAACACGCAGAGTACAAAGAGTGGAAAGGTACGTATACCGGGCCTTAGAATGGCCGGACTAACGTACCGAGAGTAATAGAGAATAGTCAGAGACAAGCCGAGGTCGAGGGAACGAGAAGACAGATAAGCGAGAGACAAGCCGGGTCAAGGGATAACAGAGATAAGCAGGGTAGTACAACAAGCCGAGTCAAAACCAATAGAACAAACTAGAATACCAGAGCACTGAGTGACTAGACAAGCTAGAACCACGACAGGGCAATGAGCTGAAGTGAGAAGTAAGCTTAAATACCCTGGCTCTGGATGGTAATCACGCCTCTGACAAGTACCGATTGGATATCGGACACTTGAGTGACAGGTCGCTCGTGATAGCGTCATGACGTCACGTATTGAGCGTCCCGCTAGAAAAGGATGTGGATTCCTCGCGGTCGGTGTTTAAGTGACTGGATGAACCGCGAGGAACGAAGGAAACAGCTCGTTTGGACGGATAAACTACTAAGTCTCTACCTCTTTTAGAGGTAGAGACCTCAGGTACCCTGACATCCATGAACACCAATCTATACATAAAAGTTGCTTGTTTTGCCCAAAGTTGCTATGTATCAGATACATGTATTGTATCGAAAATAAATACTACATGCATAAAAAAAATAGATAAAGAAGGATGATTTCCAAGACAAGTAGATAATTTATTTATGGTTATCTTATAATAGTAAAGCTTTTGCAAAACGAGATAGTGCTTCTAATACCCCTATATGTTTTTTCATTATCATAATATGTCTCATTTTAGCAAAACTACTACATAACCAAGTCAAATGAGATCTTGTGTCTAATCTTAATGAAAAGTGATTTAGTGCCTGTGTTCTGTCAAAAAAATGTCATTGAGAAAAAGTGCAAAAGCATACTTAAGCACATTATAAATGTGTCCATGTTCAGCATTTAATGTAATTACAATTACCATATAGTTTAATGCAGCTCATAGCTGTCAAAAGGCTCTTTTAATGGCTTAATAAAAAAAGAAAATGGTAAAGCATAAAGTATAAAATATAGTAGAATGAGAAAGATGCTTTTAAAGTAGTTTTTTTTTTTTTTTTTTTTTGCATTTTCTTTTTTAGTTGCTATGCCAGTAGAAATTGAGTTTTCATTATACTATAGGACAATAAAAAAAAACTACACACCATATAGTAGTTGCTACATTTATTCACAAGGTTTTTTTTTATCTTTCCTGGAATTTATAGTAGGCATAATGCCAGAGAATATTTTATTAGTTTTTTCTTGTAAAACCTGTGACCTAATCAGCTCAACTGGTATAATCCAAGTTTCTGATTGGCTATTAAGATTTTACTTTGTGATTCACTTATAAGATTACAATCTTCAAACTGTTATATGATCATATATCCAAGCAGTACTTCCATTTTTGTTCACTATAGTTTGATAAACTAAAATAATGTCAATTTGTGAATAATATTTTTATAAACCAATTTACATGATTTAATTATGGAATTGAAAGAGTTTCATAGAGATGTTTTTTTAAATATATTTTTTCTTTTTTATTAAATCTGGAGAAAAAAATGTTTACATAGATACATTTTAATTTTGCATAGATTTTGTTACTCATTTGTATCAACCTTAGTAGGATCAAAGCGTTGACCTTGCCGGAGATCAATCTGTGCGGCTGCAGCTAGTAATAATAATACAATTATTAATAATAACAACGTAATAATGTCAGAAATTCTAATCATATATACTGCATGTCTGTGAAACTAAATAAGATGTACATGACAGGAAAGCTATTATTTCTATGTGTAAACCATGTATTTGACCTTTGATCAACCCCGTGAATACTGTTTAAACAAACTCAACTTGCCTTTGCTTTCCCCTCCAACTAACCCATGGACTTAATAAAACAAACACATGTACTCTCAAAGTTGAAACACACAATATACTTATATGTAAAATGTTGAATACTTATTGAAATAAATCAATATAAAATACAGGACTCGGTGGAGATGGAAATACACATTGCAAGTCAAAGAAATAAAAATGTGTTCAATTCCTCTTTAAATGTGGATGTATCAGCTAGTCAGATCATTATCTCCTATAGTATAAGGTAGGTAGAATCCACAGGCTGCTGAAATATTGATCAAGTATAGGTTTCTGGACTGATAGAGTACAGAACCAATATACAAAATATTATTGTTTAAATCCCACGAAGGGTTAAAATCTTATTGGTAAAGTCTATTATACAGTGCAGCAGACAGAGTACTATTTAAAAATGTATTAGTACATGTAAACTGTCGACAAAACACATAGATATATAAAAGACTAATACGTTAAACAGTCCCAAATAAGAGTAGCAAATAGAAGTAGCAATAGTACCAGGTATTGCAGACTTGCGGTCCAAAGATGTTAATATCACTCTCTTTCCGGCCGGATAGAAGTGAATTAGGACCTCCTCGTGCTGGAATGACACTGGATTATGGCCGCGTGCATTCCACTGCGGCTCTGGATGCTTTTCAAATGTGCTTGTTCTCAGAAACCGATGTGTACCGATGTGAAGATGCCGCCTTACGCGTTTCGTGATCACAGATCACTTCATCAGAGCATTAACATGCTCATAACTTTTATTACAAGTGCAAGTGAAAACAAAAACAAAAATATAAAACGGGACTAAGGAACAAATATTATGTAGTGAAAGCAAAATCTAAAAAGTCAAAAAGCAAACATCACTGCTAAAAATGCAACTGGAGTCCAGTCTCATACAGCAGGTGCATTTCGACTCACACGGTCTTCATCAGTGCTGTCTGAACTTCTGAGTGCTGCCTTTAACTAATGCTTCTATTAAGGTTTTTCCCATAGCACCTGTGTCCTTACACATCATATCCAGTTGCCTGGAGTAAAGACAGTTAGACACAATTTCAATCACGTAATTTCCAGGTTTGGCACGTCCTTACGTCCAATGGGCAGGAAGTGTCCACAAGTCTCCATTGTAGTTAATCACAGATTGCCCCCATAATTCTCATAGTCTCCGTTATACAAAACCTGGATGCCTCTTTACAAATATATATATATATATAACTCATGCTAATATATTGAAGTTAATTATCCCCTTAACACCGCAGCCAAATGTACAAGTTGTGAACGAAACAAAATGTAAACAAAACCTGGCATTTGCGCTATATGTCTGTCAAACCGTAATTCACCTCTTTCATATTAAATGCACCCCCCCTTATTATATATCATTTTATTCAGGGGAAACAGGGCTTTCATTTAATATCAAATATTTAGCTATGAAACATAATTTAATATGAAAAACATGGGAGAAAATAAGATTTGTTTTGATTTTTTTAGTTCTACATGACATTTTAACTGTCAATGTCATAATACGGTTTGCTTTTACTGCAATAAAATACACATATTTGTATTCAGCAAAGTCTCACGTGTAAAACAGTACCCCCTATGTACAGGTTTTATGGTGTTTTGGGAAGTTACAGGGTCAAATATAGCGTGTTACATTTGAAATTGAAATTTGTCAGATTGGTTACGTTGCCTTTGAGACTGTATAGTAGCCCAGGAAATAAATTTACACCCATAATGGCATACCATTTGCAATAGTAGACGACCCAAGGTATTGCAAATGGGGTATGTCCAGTCTTTTTTAGTAGCCATTTGGTCACAAACACTGGCCAAAGTTAGCGTTAGTATTTGTTTGTGTGTGAAAAATGCAAAAAACGCCAATTTTGGCCAGTGTTTGTGACTAAGCGGCTACTAAAAAAGACTGGACATACCCCATTTGCAATACCTTGGGTTGTCTACTATTGCAAATAGTATGTCATCATAGGGGTAATCTTCATTATTGGGCTACCATAGGGTCATAAAGGCAACGTAAGCAATCTGGCGAATTTTAATGTGAAAAAAATGAAACACAAGCCTTATATTTGACGCTGTAATTTTTGAAAACACCATAAAACCTGTACATGAGGGGTACTGTTGTACTCGGGAGACTTCGCTGAACACAAATATTTGTGTTTCAAAACAGTAAAAAGTATTGCAGCAGTAATATCGTCCGTGTAAGTGCTGTTTGTGCGTGAAAAATGCAAAAAACTTCACTTTTACTGGCGATATCATCGTTGTAATACATTTTACTGTTTTGAAACACTAATATTTGTGTTCAGCGAAGTCTCCCGAGTAAAACAGTACCCCCCATGTACAGGTTTTATGGTGTCTTGGAAAGTTATAGGGTTAAATATAGTGCTAGCAAATTAAATTCCTTATACTTTCGGCATGGGTTGTCAGGCAGGTCCCGCTAATTGTAATTAATTAGGATACCTAATTATGTAAAATTATTACATAAATATATGTGTAGAATTAATATATGTATATATATATATATATACATATGTGTATATATACGTATATATATATATATTTTTTTTTAAAAATATTTTTATTTATATATAGGTATATATATAGTGATATATACGTATATATTTATGTATATAGATATATATATTATTTCGTTCTACGTGTATTTTGATATAAATATATATATATATTAATATCACAATACAGTTAGAACGAAATAAAACACATCTATATATTTTTTAATATTTTATTTTTAATTATTTTTTTTATTTAATTTTTTTACGTATTTACATTTTTTTTTTATATTATTTATAAATATATATATAACAATAATTATATATATATTTAATCAGTATCAGTCTACGTGTAATTTGATATTAATATATATATAATTATATATATATTAATATTAAAATACACCTAGACGGTGTATGTGTATGTGTGTATATGTGTATATATATACTTAGATCATATATATATAACATATATATATATGATCTAAGTATATATATATATATATTTTTTTTTTACACTTTTAACTTAATTTTATTTTATTTTCAGCCAGCAGGGGGACCAACTGTCATTACAGTTGGTCCCCCTGCTGGCAATGCCTGAGCCAGCTATACCGGCCATGTGATTGTGAGGTCCTCGCAAGGACCTCACTCTCACATGACCGGGAGGGACCGGAGGAGGCAGATCTGCCTCGGGGGGGCTCCCTGGGAGTCCCCCCAACCGCGATCGCCGGCGTGGGACCACCGGCGACCGGGTAAGTTAAAAAAAAACGGCGGGCGTATATTTACGTCCTGCGGCGTTTAGAGCCGCTTTTAAAAGGACGTAAATATACGTCCGCCGGACTTAAGGGGTTATGGAGTAAATTTGTTTTGAATTAACTTTATAATGTTTTATATAACAAATAATATCATCAAAATAATCATACCTAATGATATCAGTTACAGAACCTTGCCATCAGTAAGTCCAGACATATTCAGCATTGTAACTGTGTATCTGCAAAACTTCAAGACACAATAAGACGGACGTGACTAGAGAATATTCAATCATGAAATCCCAGCTCTATCCCAAAGGCCATTCAAGAATGAATCAATGTTACAAAGTGACTTTAAGAGTGTACACGAAGTTTCAAACGTAGAAAGAATTGCATGAAGGTGAATGGACAGAAAAGTCTGACGCTAATTCAAGGTAGTATATTCATAGATGAGGTCAAGGAACAATGAAAGGGACACTAACTGTTCCTATTAGTTGTATTTAGATAATGGAGCACAGAGCAGCATGAATAAATGTGCTGACGTCTAAAAGCTCAATGCAGGAACAAACAAACTAAAGGCCATTGGTAGGATTTGGGAGGATTAGACAGATAAGCAGACTAAACTGCCAAGTAGCAATATCATTCAGCATCTCGCCGGACAGAGAAATGTGCAGGAACAGGAGAGACTGAGAGAGAGCTGATTAACCCATGATAACCAGGACAACAATGATCAACCTGCACAGTAACATTACCTACGAAATTTACAAATATCGAGTAAATATGAACTATGGAAACTAGACCTCTAAACAGAGCATATGTGATAGTTGACTATACAATTTTGAGATTATTTCCTAGAACATCCACTAGTCAATGTTTCAGCAACATACCGCTATTAATATTATACATGCTTAGCCCCTTAAGGACACATGACAGAAATATTCCGTCATGATTCCCTTTTATTTCTGAAGTTATGTCCTTAAGGGGTTAAAGGAGAACTGTCACTTTTATAATAATTTTTAATTTATAATATTCTTTTTATCAAGTATTGAAAGAAAATAATTTTTAATGAAGTACATGTAAAAAAATTAAAACAACTCAATCCTACTTTTAGTATTTGGCAGGATCCTTCAACCATATACATGCACCTTGGGTCAGACAGTGTTTAAAAAAATGATAGTCTCTAGTCTTGCACAGAAACAGAGAAGACTATAGAGACTAATTGATGGTCATTAAGCACTGTCTGACTAAAGGTACATGTATATGACTGGATCCTGTCATATACTTACAATATGCATTTGCGTTTTTTCTTTTTTACATATACTTCATTTAAAAAAAAACATAACAAAATAAAACTTTTTCATCCAATACTAGATGAAAGGAGTATCATATATATATTGTTAATACATTTCTAAACACAAATACACACACCAGTCAAGCCATAAGACTTGAATTTCCCACAGAAATCTCACTTTAACAATGCTATCACTACTGCAAGGGTTTCTGGGTAGGTGTATGCAAATGAGCTCAACAAAGAACCACATTTTGCCTCATTTCCACTTTATACAACAGCTTTGAAACACAACTCAGGAAGCAAAGCCAGTGAATCTAGGTTAACGAGTTTGCCTTCAAGGTTATTTTTTTTTTTTAGATTAGCTGGCACCATGTGAGCTGGGTTAATAACATGGAGAGCAGACCTTGCCGATAAGCTATTACCAGATTGTGTCTGAGTAGGGCCTGTTGGACCAGTAGAGGGGGCCCCCGCTGGTGATATTGTGAGACTACGTGCTTCTTGTCTCGCCAGTCTTTCATTAAACCATCCCATAGAAGACAAGAATGATGACATCACCAGCATCATTAGTCTGAAAAGTTCAGCTTTCCTAGCTATTACAGGGAATGGAATGTTATGCTGGCATAGTTTTGCCGTAATACGTGGAATGGTCCATGACCTGATGGAAGCTAGGCTATTCATATCACCTCTATGAGTAGGTGTAGTGGACCTGGCTGGAGTACTGGGTAGTGAAATGTCTTCACCTCCTTCTGGAATCTGAGACATACTAAAATATAGCAATAAATGTATCACACTGCTTTACTAGATTACTTGCTAGTGCCAAGTGATGAAGCAATTCACTAAGTTGGAGTCAGGTGTGGCCCTGCTAGTTGCCAAGGGGCTTGAGAGGCTCTATATATGCATTGGCGCAAGGTAATTTCATGGTCACCGAATATTGTGGTGGGGTGTTAGCCTCTCGGTGACATTTAAAGCATAAGACAGATTGGACATGACAAGTGAGACCCTCTATATGCAACTACGCGAGACGGCTTACTATGCATAGGCCTGATGGATGTATTACCTCTGCGTGGAGGATGGGTGTTGACCTCGCAGGACCACTAACACTAAGGTAGAAAAGCTAGAGATTTTTTACCTCTATTGGGCACCTAGATCCCCATAAGCCAGTAAGCATACTAACTAGGAGTACATATTGCGGGAGAGCCATCGTGGCTAATAACGTACCTGGAGTCGTATACAGATTCTCATGTAGGTTCTATATAGTATGGTGTGTAACCTAATAAAAAGGAATGACATAGCTTGTAGGTATGTATGAAACTCTTTTTAAAAAAATATATAACATATCATTAATACTTACTCGTAACTGAAAATTCACTTGTAGTTCCAACACTAAAGGATGGCTGAGAGGGGTAGGAGAGGTCTATGGACTAATAATGATAAGGCCATGTATTTGTATTATTAAGCATGTTATGCTAAATAATTCCTAGAAAGTATTATCCAATACATACATAAATACATCTACCTACTGACAGCATCCGAGGTATGATGAGCAAATGCTGCTCTAAAAATTGATTACCTTGAAATCTGTAATACAATTGTTTATTCAACAAGACTTTATTAGATATAAGGTAGCCGTAAGCCGGCCTGCAGTCAGTGCAAGAAAATAAATGAGTGGAATAGTTGCTTTATCTAATGAACCCAGTGCCACACTATTGATTTGACAAACGTGTTAAGACAGACACCGTACAGTAGTACCAATATTAGGACCATGAATGATCCACCTATTGTGACAATGATAAACAGTAGCCTGATATTCACTGACAGGACTAAGTATTATACTGAAACAAGAGGTCCTAAAATTCAATGACATTTGACGTATCAATAAAATGAAGCTCATAATTTGACAATAAGAATAGCATTAATCATTTATTTTAACCTGCTTGAACACGTCATAGGAATTACATGCAAGGAAACATTCCAGTAGTGATAGGTATGGACCACTAGAGGGCAACAAGCCAATGTAACCACTTGGATCTATTTCAATAATATTGTGTTCATGTGAACACAAATGTGGCTTTAGTCTGCAAACAAAACCTAAGTGGTGTTCGTATGAAAAAGGCGTGAACGCTCTATACTGTTCCTGCTAAAATTAGAGCTTGTGACCCTCGAGGGGAATTCATTTTTTAAAATGAACGAATGCCTCGCCGAAACTCACAAAATCATGCGAACGTAAAATAAAAAGGACACAAACGCTCTATACAGCCATAGAGCCTTCATGCCTACCATAGCAATCTAATATAAGATAAGTATCCATTTGTTTGAAATCATGTGAATGCTGTCATAAGCCCAAGGCTAAGGAGCCATTTGTATGGAAAGAGCTACAGTGAGGAGATCCCCAGCCACTGGGCAAACAGCAAGCAGGAGACAACAGCAGGCAGGAGAGTGGTTCCACGTGGGACAGATAAGTTTGTAAGATGATGGTCTGCATGCAACGAAAGTAGCTCCATGCAGATTGCCAGACCGTTGACGGTAGGGTGGGAAAGGGGGGAATCTCTTTTATAGTTAATAAAAGCCCTTCCCATAACTCTTGGCAAAGCCTTAACATATATATGTATTTTTCTGAGATGACAGTTGTCTTATAAGAGACAGAGATGGTGGATAAATATTTATGCTTTTCACCATATTGAGGAAGTAGTCATATTTCCCAGGTGAAGACAGCAGATGACCATAGAAGGAGAATTCTACCCAAATAATGGCACTTCTGTTTTCAGCACCTTAAATAAATTTTCTTCTTGCTTTTTGAAATCCACATGGCATTAATAAAGCACACTGATGGTAAAAAATAAAGCATGAAAAAAAAATCAGAATTTATTGTTAAGTTGCATGTATTACTCTGCACCTGAATCCAGGGTTTTGACTGTGAGTTTCCTTAATTTCCATGTGAAGGAAGCACTGAAAATGTAAACCTTGCCATGATTAGTCAGCTGAAGTGCAGCATTCATTATTAATTTTTCAAAAGCTATTGATCTATTTTGTTTGTAGCAAATACATTTTTTTCCAATTCATATTATTTTATAACATTTAGTGACTTTTGGAGACTTAATATTGGGACTACAATGTCATAGTCATATACCACTAGGATACCACTGTTGCTGATTTTGGAATTACAGTTTCAAATTCTTTCCGTGTTTAATCCAAGCCATTCAGCCCTTTGGCAATGCAATACTAAGCATAGCAGTTCACCCAGCAGTACATCAATGTAATTATAAGGAGAGAGTTATCTTGCTGGAATTCTTCCCTCATTCAATACATGTTATCCAATTACTGTTACAATTTAAATTCTGTTTGTAAACCAAGTCCTGAATGGCACACTTGATCTTAGATGGGTAGATAAGATTGCTTATTCTGAGAGTTCCATTCTATATTCCTGACATCAAAAGTGTAAATATGTGTAAATATAAATTTATGTCAGCTTTTATATGTTGATTGATTTGCTGGATTTGATTGTTCTGATAGAAAATAACACAGTTAAGTAATTTAAAACAGAAACATTGTTTACTATGTCTTTGTGTTTGCACAAATATTCAACATTTTTTAAATGCATTTTATTGTACGCTGAAAATAAAAATAAAAAATGGAGACGTGTGTCCAACATTGTATATCCATGAGACTTCATTGTAGAGAGGTCACAAATCTATATTTCTAAGTTTGTGGAATAAAGTATATGGATTTTTCTGCAGCCCCGTATTGTTCTGATCAATAGTTTCCTTTATTCAGTTCAAAACCAGCTCCAAATCCTTTTCGACTACATTGACTGCTTCACGTTGTGTTTAGAAAGGAAAGACTTCCTCTCAGGAAGGGATATTTACTAAGTGGAGCCTCTCCACTCATTGTGCAATGCTATGGTGTCTCCTTTTCATGCTGAGAAACCTTTTACCCATTATGAAGAAAAAGCTTTATAGGACTACATAGAAATCTAAGGGATTTCTCTCTCAAGGAGAGTGGAGAAGGCATAATTGTACAATTCGAAAACAAGTTGTTTGGGAAAGTACTTTAAACCAAATTTGCCATGTCTGATCAAAATATGTTTGACTCTAGCATCTAAATTGACATATTAGTTGTTTATTTTCTACATCTGACATTTTTACATTTTTTTTCATGTTTCAATCTTTTATTAAACTTTTTTCTCTTTTTAAATTATACAAAACAACAAAAAGAAAAGAAAAATACATGAAAAAATACACAATTGATCAATAAATCTGTATTATGCCTGCATCATATGCAGCAGAATGGTAAATATGTTATTAAATCCTATTTTGTTTGACAAATTGTCTGCATGGATACACAATGCATTTAAATATTTCCAATGAAACTGGGGACCTTGGCTTGCAGATCAGGCTTTAGTTCAATAACCATTAAACCTGCCTGCTCAGTGCTGGTATAGAGGTAATTTGTACTTCTTTTTTATGGGGGGAAGGGGGAGGGTTGAGGTGATCTGCGTGACAGACTACCTATTCACCTAGGACTTGTACTTGACTCACAACCAACACCTCCCTCTAAATAATCACCCACATTTTCAAATCAAAGAGACATGGCACACCTGACCCGGGACAACCCATATATGCTCTGGAACTCCTAATTAGATTTCGGAGTAAAATGTATCAATGGCGCTCTCAATTCCAGAGTAACCAAAAAGGATGCTACTTGGAGGCGTGATAGAGGATTTGGTGAGGCCTCGAACGATACAAGGACTTTAGGCAGCTCCAAGTATAAATGGAAAGCGCCAACATTGAAGGTGACCAGGGCATCCCACTCAGCGTTGTGGAGCTGTGTGCCGGATTGGAGGATGCCTGCGACACAGTCCAAAATAACATCCATACTATTCTTGGTAGACCCCTCCGATCTGAGTGCTTTTGGGACAGCATGGGCGCCCGGGAGAGGGTTATCCAGGCGTGGCACTGGTTTGGGAAAGTGGGCACGGGAACGTATATTTTTATGTCAAAATGTTATTTGGTGCCAACGTGTCTGGCAACTAATAAAATGATCTGGTCTGGTACATGAAACTTAGTGCAATAGTAGAAATCTGTGGTGTGCTATATTCTTTGTAACAGAAATGGTCTGGCAGCCATCTTGTTTTTGGAATTTGTATTGTTAAATATTTTGAAAACTTTTTCTAACAGATTGTGATAATTTGAAAAGCTTATCCAAAAATGTTAAATTGGGTCCTATGTCTATAATGCACAAATCAAATGGTAAGCCCTCCTTGATGTGTCTCTTTAAAAAGAAAGGCATTGTTTGTACGGGTCATTGGGATGAGAATAGTGTGAGATCAGGTGGAACGTGATGAAAATTTCATTACTATGTCCTGGGATTTGTTTCAGGGCATATAAGCATATGGGATTTTGATGTAAACTAATTCTTGTTGCATGCACCTCGAGAGAATTATATGCCCAAGGAGCAAGACTAATGCATGAGATCCTGAAGTTTTGCCATCACAGTCTTCTGTAATCCTTGACCTGCTTGACACCAACATTTCTACAGAAAATGTTTCATAATATAACAATTCATAACATACGGAGTAATCCCTGAAGTATGTTAACCTATCAAAAAAACCTTACTAATCATGCACAATTATTTATTTCACTAAGGAGTCTTAATTCATGTGACTTTGTAGCCAGTGGTAATGAAGCTACAAAAGATGTATGAGATTTGGAATCCCTGATTCCCATTCTGATAGATAGACATTTGATTTCAGGAATATACGGCCATACTTTTAATGACAAAATATTACAAAATTGATGTAACGCATAAAAATAAAACTCAATGGTGGAGACTAATGGGAGCCATTTATGGCTAATTTCACACAAAAATGAAAACATTTGCAAACAAAAGTGGAATAAAAAATATCCACAACTTTATATGTATTTAAAACTAATAGTAATCGGTGTATCAAAAAGAAATGTATAAAATGTTGTAATCAGTCAAACTCACAAAATAAGACATAATACAAAATAAGACTTTCTGTGTATTCTTATTTCAACTGGTCTTTCCCTTATTTAACATTGGATTGATAAAACCACCTAATTAATTTAATATGTCTTATGCACTTAATTTCTTATTTAAATAGGAACTCTATGTGCTTTATTTTGCTAGTATATTCATGATATACAGCTTCCATCAATCTAAAACAGCATTAAAGAGAAAGAGCTTTAGAACATATTTTGATAAAACAATAACTGTATGGTTAGGTCCATTTTTCTTAGGATACATGTTTTTCCTATAACGTATTACAATCAATTGATGTATTAATTATTGTACACCTATTATTGCACACTTACATTGCTTATTAGCTGATAAAATGGTTTGAAATAAGTTATAGGTTCCAGGTGACTTTTGTTTTACTATGGTAATATTTGTGTATAAGCTGTTTTAACGATTTAATGCTTTTCTATAAATATTTAAAATATTTTTTCAAAATATTAAAATATGAGAAATATTTCATACATTAAAAAATATCTCTATAAACAATATTCTGATTATATCATTTTTTTCTAAGATTATATCATTATTTTAAAAGTTGTTTTTTTATTTATTTATTTTTGCCACAGGCAGGTTCATGGGAATCATAACATGTGATACAATAGTCGAGACATGACATAACGGTTAATGACATACCTTCAACCTTAATGTTAACTGTGCTGACTGTTTTTTTGTTTTTTTTAATTAGACAGCCGCGCCAAAGCATTTAGTGCAGGTGTTATAAACAGTAGGTTCACAGCTCTACGGAATGTGATGGCGCTATATAAATAATAAAATAATAATAATAATAATAATATAAAGGCACGGCAATGTTCAAATTAGAAAACCAAACATAAAAAGTAAAAAAAAAAAGGTGAATGTGATCTTAAAAATAGGGTAAGCGGTGCGATCAATGATGACAGCTCCACGTAGTTGAGTAAAGTAAGAAATTGTGTGTGCCGAGCTGGGGGGGTAAAAAAAACAACATTTCCAATTTACACATTTTGTACAGTGAGCAAATTGTTGTTAACTTGTCTAGGGAAAAAAAGCACTTTATGTAAATTTATATCCTGTAGATGTCATTGCTTCTGATTTTCTAAATTCCTACCATGGAGAGTGTCACAGATTCCGATATTTTATATTTATACCATAGAGAGTATCTCTGCTTCTCTTTATAACAATGTGAAAGGTTTATGGAGACACAAAAAGGCAGTTTTTTGAAAATATGGAGGCATTGTGTAGAAGCTTTTACTGGTCTGATGCCTCATTTGTATTTTGAATGCTTTGCCTGTTGTATGTTCCCTTCATTAAAAAAAATTTACAAAATCAAAAAGAAATCCCTGTAGTTGTATTGTGATGATAATTTTGAAAGGCTAGTGTACAAATATAAAATAAATGGAATGATCATTTTGCATATTATATTTTTCCATTGTCTACACACCTTTGTGTCCTAATTTAATACTTCACCATGGACTTACTTCAGTTATGCTGTGATAAATACCTGTTAATCAGACTGAGCAATAACTTTTTGTTTTGTTTTATAAATATTGGTATTTTGCTACGGTATGATTATGGTATGATTTTACTCACTGCTCTAAAAGTGTTGTTTTAGTCGGATTGTACTTACAAGCCTGAAGTTTAAATGCTACTGATACATTTTATCTCTGCGCCAACAAACCTTATCTACAGATACTGAAGCTTCCGTAATATAATCTACCTACCTCCCTAAAAATGATGAAATCATGTATATATTGATTGTTTTTTTTTCCATCCCACATTCCAATATAATTAAATTTGAGGTCTAACATGTTGTAGAAACCTGGACAGATTACATAAATGGCATGTACATAGTGGCTGATGCAAAACAACTTTATCCACAATGAAATACAATTAAAAATCCAATATCTTATCTTCCCCGGCCAGTGATTCTGTTCGTAGGAGTCAGTCACGATGGCATGCTTGTGTTTTGTACGTTTATCTTGCGAAATGCACTCTTTGAAAATGAATTTGGTTTCTTGTTAAATCACCATGTGCAAAGGTTTTGATGCTGGACAAGGCACCATCAAATACAGATCTTTTCCTCATGTCATTCAATAACTTGAAAAGTGATTAATTAAAAGGTGAGCTAGTCAGTTCATAAATTCAATCCATTATAGCTGGTGTTCAGAAAACGTATATGTTGGATCTCAAACTATGTAGAAAGAGTAAAGGTTAATTTTAACCTTTGAGT
This sequence comes from Pelobates fuscus, assembly GCF_036172605.1. NCBI lineage: Eukaryota > Metazoa > Chordata > Amphibia > Anura > Pelobatidae > Pelobates > Pelobates fuscus. The sequence continues at coordinate 32,516,518 of NC_086326.1, forward strand.
AAACTATCCTGAATTTTATCTATTGGCATTCATGTTCCTTTTTGGGGCAGGGATATTCCAACTTATGCCTCAATTTAATAATTTTGGATAAGATTTTTAAATGATTTATTATTTTTGGATACATTTTGAAAATTAATTATCTACAAAAATCACCATCAAAGTCTATGGAATTTTCTTTCTATATATCACCTGTAAAGTTTATCTAAATATTAAATCATTTGAATAGCTTATCTAAAAATATTAAATCAAGATATTTTTTATTGATTTAATATTTTTGGATAAACTTTTCAGATGCTTTTTTTTTTACAACATATTCAAATATCAAAAATTATATACTATCAAAAAATATATATCAATATATAAAAAAATAAAATCTAAATATTCAAACATTTTTCAAATTATTAAATTATTTTCTAGAAAATCAATTATTCCGATTGAGAAAGCTGATCCACAGTGAAACGCAGTTTAGATTGAGCGATCGTGGCTCTTTTTGTTTTACTCCTTATGAAGTATTCAGGGAAGCAAGCCAAAAGAGGTAGTGTACCACCTTAAAGGTGCATGTGCCATACAGATTAGAGCCAATCTTTTACAGGCTCCATCAAGTGTGAGTGCATATCACCTATCACTAATACTTTATATCAATATTTTATATCAAAATTGCACTAGATTTGACCCTTTAGTTTACTTTTTGTGGACCATCTGAATATTTACACCCTCATTTGTTAAAGGTTGATTGTTCTTTGAATTTACATAGCACAGTTGAGCCTTTAGTTGCAGTGTATTTTTATCACTCCAATTTGTATATTTTTGCATATCTCACATTCCTTTATATTCTTTCAGTTCTTTCAGTTCATAGTAACATATATGAAATTTCTCCATACTCCATGAGCATTATACTCTCCAGCTCACCTGTAACCCACATTTATGCTCTTTCCATTTCTCCTATAACCCAAATTCCATGAGTAGTACGCTCTTTTTAACTCTTTTACAAATCGCACTCCCTGACCAGCATACTTTCTCCAGCTTTACTATAATAAACACTAACTGAGCAGAATGTTGTCACTATGCTCAATAAAACTATGTTCATGTATCAGTTCTGCTGTGCTAGGTGTTTCCTTTTTTTACAGGTAGTCTAGGCTTACTTGATAATGAGTAACAGGTGGGTTCCATTTAATCTGTGATGAGTAGGTTATTCGAACCTGTATTGTGTGAAGGCTTTAGTGCATAATTCTGGTTAAATATGGAATAAATGGTATAAAAAATCTTATGCCCTATGGGATTCGCTAACTTGTTACACTTAACGGAAAAACATTCTGTGAGTGGGAATCTGTTTATGACCTCATTATTTTTACCATCTGACACCAATACTAACTGCTATTAGCAGGTATTGTCGTCTACTAATTTCTACAGTGGTACTAAAAGTTACATAAGACGATAATTGACCATCATTACATTTTATATCATGGAATTTACTGGGTTACTATATTTACAAACAACTGTCTTAGTGATTATTGGCTTATTGGCTTAAAACACGAATATAAACAAGGCTGCTAAACTGAGGTCAGCAAGAGCTCCTGTTTTATCTTCATGGGAATTTTCACTTATTTATTGCACAGTGCTTATTGTTTTGTGAAAAAAAATAATGTGCAATCTGAACAAATTTTGCTTGATTGTTTTAGAGACCGAAAATAACTTTTTTGTATTTATTTATTGCTTTCTTGCTCTTCTTGGATTTTTCTTGCAGGAGCTAAAAAGTGTTGACTTTAACAAAATAAAATACATATTTCTGCACAAAATTCAAATATAATTTTTTGGTTTTTTTCACACTTACAAGCAGGAGAATACGACCATCCCTACTGGTTAATTATTTTTTGTATAAATTCTATAATAGCTTGGCAGACAGAGGGAAAATGTTTTTTCTCCACTGAATCCTCAAGTGGAGAAAGTATCAGGATTAGGAAACTTTACTTTGGATTGTCTTAGTTAAAATACATGGATTATAAGTATAAAGCATATTGAGTTTCCTATGTAAAAATGTTTTGGTAAAATACTTTTAAGAGAGTCTGGCAGAAGAACATGCATATGCTAATATGGGTTTGTGTTATTACATGGGTGGCCAAAGGTAGTAATTTCATTCCTTACTATCATCTAGAAAAATGTGCAGGGTATTACTAACTTTTGCGTTTTGATCTGAAGATCTTGGCTGGATGAGGTGAAGTCTCATGATGTTTAAAGTCACAAAAGCTTCAAAGGCTTTCTCTTTACACCTCATACTACCTGGATTTAGACTTTATTTAATCTTCTTTTTTTTACTTCAATAAACTAATTGTGCTTATAGTATGTATACAACAATGACAGAAACCACTGGGCTATTATATGACTATTTACTAATGATTAATCACGCCAGTTGACTCCATAACAGCAATCAAATTTTCACTATTGTTTATTGGCTCCCATCCAATAATGACTGCTAACAGAGATTCTGACCAGTCACAGATTGACGACTTGCAGGTAAAGCACAGACGCACATACTGTGTAAGTTGTCGCAATAGCAACCATAACATCCTAGTAAAAAAAAGGCTGTGCATTGTGCTATGCAAGATACATATGTGAATATTTAATTTAAAACATAATGTTATTCTTTCTATGATATGTCTAGTCTTTCTTTAATTTTATTGCCCATTAATAAAGCTTGATATTCTCGGATATGTGCAGTTGGGTTTCCATATAATATCATATAGGTGACATTAGTTTTTCCTGCATGATGTATGTGACGTTTGCTTTTGTTAAATTCTTTACATTGTGCCAGATGATGATGTTAAGCTTTTGAGTGCTGTGGTGGAAGAGTGATCTTTTTTATTTCTTATGCAGATATCTCCCTATTTAAAGTGTAAATGAATAGGTAAGACAGGAAAGACAGAGGCACCGGATGATCTCTTTTTGAGTTAAAAGACAGGTCAAACCTTCTTTCATGTGACCATCACTGATTACATGATCTGTCCATATTCTATACATTGATTTGATTTATAGTACTCCATGCCTATCACTGATTGTAATTTCTTCTACATAATAACTATAATAGTTAGAATGAATATCCTGCAATGATGGGCAAATCATTATGTTAGGGAGATCTAATTATCAATGTAACAGGGAGTGGGGGCTTTGTTAATCTAGGAGATTTCATAAAATATGCAATGGTTATATATTACAGGCCAAAAAGAAGCATTAAAGTTGTGTTTACTCTGCACCTGCAGGTGACAATCCCATTATCGTTATCTCCACCACAATGTAGACAATTGTGATATAACACAGCTCCAGATTAGGTTAATGAGCACTACAATAATACTACTGTTATTTAATTTTTAATAGAGTATCAGAAGGTTTAGCAATACTGTCACTATAGCAGTGTTGCAGACGGAAGTTAACAAACAATACATAATGTTCAACATAACATGCACATAGCTCACTGATACAGATGTACCAGTATACAAGCTTACAATGATCGGGTCGTAGACAGGAGGCAAAGTGAATTCATGGAACCAGATTTTGGGCTGTGAGGGGCACTACATAGCATAACAGTGGGGCATAGGAGATGATTTTAGGTATGTTTATGGAGGAGACAGTATGAATAGGTGAGCTTTCAGAGAATTTTTAAAAACTGTAGAATGTGGGGGAAAGTCTGACAGAGTGAGGTCAGGAATTGAAGAAGACATGCAGCATGGGAGAAGTCCTGAAGATTAGAGAGGAAAAAACTGATGATTTAGAAATATAGCTATGACACAAGAGAAGTCCTAGACCGTGTATGTAGGAAGATGCAATGAGAGAAAAAGCAACATGCATACCCTGGGCAGAATGAAGAAGACAGATCTGGGAATATATGAAAGAACAGAGATATAGGAAAATTCAGTACTATTTACGACTAAGTATGAAGAGACATAACATTCTGGGAACTGATAGAGACCTAATCGAGAGACAGGCAGATCACAATCAATACGTGGATAAATGAGTCTAGAGTATCATACTAGCAGGATCAGTAAAATTTGGCACTTAGAGAGTTAAGCAGCTCCAAAACAATTGTCCGTGAGGCAAAACCACCCACTACTGAGCTGATATAGTAGTGAAGAGTTCAATATAATATAAAAATAGTGACACTCCCATATAAACAAAGCAATACATGTATTTGTAGTACTCACTATGTAGAATGATCGTCACTTTCAGAAGAATTTCATTGAAGACATTAGCAGATCGACCAACAGTCTTGTGTTAAAATCAAATGGCTTTATTCACCCCCATAGGGACTTTAAAATTTAAAAATACAATTATTTGTGTATCCCAGCATTGCATATATTTGTAGATGGCACTGGTGTTTCCAATGAGGGTGAATAAAGTCATTGAATTTTATCATAAGCTTGTAAGTCCAACTACTAATGCCTTCAATGACATACAGGGTTAAATCTCTCTTAAAAGGAAACAAACTACAATAATTATTATTTTTTTAGTGAAAGGTAATTGAATTTGGTAAACCAATGAATTAATCAATAAATCCCTAGGTTAAATGTTGATTGTTTTTTTTTCTGCATTATTGTTGTTAATCAACCCCAAAAAAATCTTAACATCTTGGACCAGAGTAGTCAATTTCTGTTTCCTCTGTATCATTTTCTAATAAAACCAATTTTTCATTTATAATAAATGTCACATCCAGCGCAGAAATCCCATTTTTCAAAAACAGTAAACCCAAAAAAGATGAGTAAAAATGGCCAAATCTCATTCAATATCCATGGACCCTTTAACTCATTTGTCTACTCTTGAAGCTGCTCAGTGAAGTGAAGACAATTCTTCATGTCAGAGGAATATTGTCCAGTCACCTCATGAAAAACTACTCAAATCTTCATCTTTGTCCTTAAGTTCCTCATTGCGCCTTGGTCCATCCATCAACAAATGTGTGAATGAAAGGATTTTGCAAAATGGGAACTGGAGAGGAAAATATATTATTTCTACCATTCTATTCCTTCGCATTCAAAGTGAAACCGTGTACATTACACAAACAGCTTTATTTTATGTTGTAGTTTGATATTTATATTTAAGACATATCTCAAAGACTAAGCCACGTTTGTGCTAGTTAGGGGATGATTCTTAATTATATATGTATTTTTTTTTTAACAATTACAGACTGAAAGACTTCAATACCTCAATTCAAAGGATCTTGTTTACATCTTTGTGTCAATCATTCTATTTTCTTACTATAGATTTAAAAGGACAACTGTCATCTCAAAGGTATATTTGTCATATGATATTCTTTAAATCAAATTTTAAAGAAACTATATTGTTTTTAAATGAAGTGTATGTAAAACAAAATTAATAAAATTCACTCCTATCTTTAGTATATGACAGTATCCTTAAGCCATGTCCATGTACATTGGGTAGGACAGGTTTGAAAAATGACAGTTAGTCTCTATGGTACTCCCTGAAACCGTGCAAGGAGTGAAGCAGGGAAAACCATAGAGACTAACTGTCATTTTTCAAATCTGTCCTACCCAAGGTACACGGACATGGCTTAAGGATCCTGTCATATACTAAAGGTAGGGATGATGTTTTTCATTTGTTTACATATACTTCATTAACAAAATCTATTTCCTTTCAAAAGTCGATGAAAGGATTATTACATTAAAAGCAGTTTTCAAGTTAAAGTTGTCCTTTAAGCTCTCAGTAAATAGCCAAGTGTGCTAGTACAGGTTCTGTGTTTACGAACCTCAATCTTTGAAAATATAGCATAGCAATAGTGGAGTTACAACTCTTTTTAGAGACCCTAGATATTTATTATTTATTATTATTAGATATGCTCAAATTTTAACTTGTATTTTTTTTTTCATATATACTGTTTGGTAAAGGGACACTATCATAGTGACCATACTGACCATTATTACACTTTGGTGCTATTACTAGCCCAAGCAAATCCTATTCGTATTAAACCCTAGTTAACTAAATCTTGCTAACCCTAACCAAAGCTTACTCTAGCTGATTATAACCATAGCTAACCTGAACCATACCTAACAATAGCCAATCCCAAGTTTAAATCATCTTAACACTAACATTTAACTGCTAGGTAGACTGATCACCATGTTGACTGACCACTGTGGGAGCCAATCACAGTGGTCATGTTGCCTTATCTGAGTGATAAGGAAAGTGATTACTCTGATTGGCTCCCAGAGTGATCAGACAGCTTGGAAGACCAATGACAGCTGATCCCACATGCACTGCAGTAACTAGACATTGGCTGTCATGTGATTGTATGTAGCAGTAGTCACTTGACTGCTATTGCAGGCTATTGCTGGACAGCCTAGCTAATGAGGCTTCCTAATAGCAAGTACACTGAATGCAACATGTACCATGCTTGTTTGCTTTGAGGGAACACTGACAGGGCTATTTCTAAGAAATATACCAGTTTCACTGATCCAAGGTAAGGATGTTGTTTTAACATCCACTGTACAGGTTACAGCAGTTGTCACAAAGCACATAAGTAATAGTGCCAGTGGTGACCGTCATGAAGGGAAGAAAACTAAGTAATAATGTCACTGCAGAATTGCTGGGGACAACTTTACGGCTATCATCAACAACAAAAGGTGCGGTCTGTGGCTCTCCATAAACCTAGCATTTTATATAATAGGACTATTATCAAGTACGAATGTGACACTTGATAATATTCCTTTTATGTATAATGCTAGATATCTGGAGACCCACAGATTTCCTTTAAACTTTCTCCTAACAAGTCACTGTTAAATTTCTCTTAAGGCAAGATTTGAACAAAACACTACAAATTCCTAACACATATTAGCTGGGCAGGGATTGGCAAAACCTGGTCAGCTTGTTAAATAAAAAAAATAATATAGATTTTAATAATCTATATTATAAAATGCCACATGCCATGGAAAAAATACATGTTAGCAATTTATAAATAATATTGTATCTATAACTTAAGTTGCTAAATTGCTTGTTAGTGTTAGTAAAGGTTTTTTGCATGCAATGCAGTGTGGAACTAGTTGTGTGATTGTACATTTGTTTACTCCACAGCTAGCATCTTATGTATCTATTTATCTATTTAAGAAAGACAAAATAGATCATTCTTACTTTCGATAGAAATACAAAAAAACGTTATCCGGTCTTTATCCAGCCGCACATCATCTAGAGTTAATGCACTTTGAAATAATAGAGCCTTGCAGGTACGAGGAGTCTCATATGGCATGTATTTAGTGTTTCGATACATTATACCATTATTCATTCTTAAGTCATGCTCAACAACGTCACTAATTGGTAAATTACTTTAGGAACATTGTATCCACAGGGCTCTTTTTGATGTTGGCTGAAAGCAAATGCTAATACAGTTGTCTTCTTTGTAATAATTTTCTTTATCAAAGCAATGATAGGGTGATGAGCTTAATGTTTGATCTCGCATAAAGATTACATGTGTATATTTTCTTTTATAAAACTCAGTATTGTTCCACACAAGACTCAAAGTTTTTTTTTTTTTTTTTAATGAATCTTTTGAAGTACCCTCTTTTCATGTAATGGAAACGTGGAAACACTATTCATTTAGGTTCAATATCTATGGTGATGATGACTACAGGACGGACAAGACGTACAATGCATTAATAAGGTAATAACTGGATAATGTATCTGATACGCTAAGAAAAAGCTTGATGGAGACAGACTATGAATAAGAAACATTAACAGTTAGAAGACTTTTTTTTATATAAAAAATCAATGAAATGCAGTAATTTGCAAAGATGAAACCTAATTTTGAAATATCATTTTTCTACTAAGCTTTGGCAGCAGATCAGACTAGATATTCTTTTTTCACTTACATATTTTGAGCACATTCTAACTTTTGGTCATATCTTGGAATTTATGACTAGTATATCATGGAAGTGACCCGCACAAGGTCAGCACTAATGCAGCTCATGTAACACCAGGATGTATTGTGGCAAATATCTGTCAAACACTCAAGGTCTTATTGTGACTCATTGCTTAGAAGAAGCAATCTGCTTCAAGTATGAGAGATGATGTAATACAGAGAGAGAGAGAGAGTCCAAGAATGAAGATCCTCTGAGTTTGGATTTCCATTGGGGTCTGTGCATAAACACTGAGTCTGTTCTGAGTTTTCCTCCACGGTAATTAAAGTCCAACATTCATCATGTTGGGTACTCACTGTGACATGGATGGCTAATTGGCATGATTTATTTAAAGACAGAGTATCTGCTAACAAGTGGCGCCCATGGTAATTGCCAGGATTAGCCAAGAGTAACTGCAACATTTAATCATAATGCCCCCAAACTTAACTGCTGTGGTTAACCAAGTTGGTGCTGTTCATTAAACGTGTGCACTGTGGAAAAATTCATTTTAGCCAAATCACTTCTGGCAGAAAAAAACTATTTCTAACAGCTAAGTGTATAAGTTAGTTCGGCTCTGTCAAAGTTTGTCAGCGTAGAACGAATAACTACTCAGATAATCAAAAAGATGCAAAAAAACAGGCCTATCAATGTGCTACAACATACATGCATATAAATATTATGTAAATATTTTACAGTACACTGACAGGCACATTCTCCCACAATTTGATACACAGATGATGCAAGGTAAAGTATCAGAGAAGGAAAAGGAGAACACTCCTTTTATTAAATATATACTATATACATATAGTTCCCTTTACTGATTCTCCATTGTTCCCCCTATTTGTCACTTCTCACTTGATCTGTGAATACAATCAACATGTAGTGACTGTCCCCTGGCCCTTAACCCCTTAAGGACACATGACATGTGTGACATGTCATGATTCCCTTTTATTCCAGAAGTTTGGTCCTTAAGGGGTTAAACAATTATTTCCTGTTTAGTCATCTATTTTTTTTTGCCACAGGGCACAAATTTTGACACATGGCTGTTCATAATAAAACTAATCTTCAGTCTACTGATCATAACTGACCTGTTTGACTGTCACCAAACTACCATGCTTATATAGTGAGTCTCCCCAACATGCTTTATCTTAATACATTCATCACAGTTAGGTGTCTTTTCTATCTGATCATTTTTGTAGGATTAGGAAGAGAATACGGTCTATTACCAGAGCCAAGGTGACTTTGAATCAGATTGCAGATGTTAAAAGCACAGGCATATATCTTTTTAAGTAACTGAGAGCTACATTGACTTGATACTGTAAGTACATTATTATATATAACTATATATAAATATACAGTATGTGGATAGTCATTTGGAGCAATTAAATACCTGATATAATTATTTGTAATAATGTTTTGACTATACAATCTGTACATATTTTATAAATGTGTGTTTCATTTAATGAAATAGCATAATGACAATATAACAGCATAATGCAGGCTACAGCAGTTCAATGGAGTGTTTCAATGTAAGTACACTAACAGTAATTAACTTGAGTGACATTATGCGTGCATATTTTTGATTAATTAATGACCACTTTTATTCATTTTATTAAAATATGTTTTGGTTGTCGCATTGCCGCTGATGAAATGTCTTTGACATAAAACACATTAAATAAATGTATTGTTATAAATATTTTCTGGGTTGTGGAAAGATAATATATACTTGTTCTTTAATTACTTTTTATTGTCATTACATTTTCTAGCTGTTCTTTTGAACTGCATCTAAGAAAGATATGTAATAGCAGGATTTCAGTGTTATTAAAATTGGGTCAAGAAGTTTGAGTCTGGGTCCTGGATTGTGGATTCAAATCATTGCGGCTCTGCCACTATCCATTTACACCACACTAACTTCCTCTTCTACTGTAGGTATTCCTTACTTGTTTCATGTCTTAGACTGTATAAATTGTGTCAGGGAATGTTAGAAATTAAATATTTAAATCCTGTAATTGGAAGCTACTTTTGTTAAAATAAAATATAACATAACAAAAAAAATAATCAGCACATTGCAAGTGTCTACTACAATAATACGATTACTGATTTACTGCAACTTGCCTTTGTAAAGATTCAAACCCTTGCACTACATCAAAAACCTGGTACTCTGACCTCTTCGAGTGAGCATCACTGCAGTTACACACCCTCAGCCATCTTAGCCAGAGTTTGTGACTTCAGAATCCACCCTTGTTATGAAGTCGTTGAACCACACACACTTCATGACATCATCACTCCATTACTGATACCCACTCAAGTTTAGGGGGCATGGCACCCTGTTATAGAAATATAGAAACATAGAAACATAGAATGTGACGGCAGATAAGAACCATTCGGCCCATCTAGTCTGCCCAGTTTTCTAAATACTTTCATTAGTCCCTGGCATTATCGTATAGTTAGGATAGCCTTATGCCTATCCCACGCATGCTTAAACTCCTTTACTGTGTTAACCTCTACCACTTCAGCTGGAAGGCTATTCCATGCATCCACTACCCTCTGTCACGTCTAAACATTTGTTATGAAGGAACACAACTGCAGATTTCTTATAGTTTGAATATTTATTATAAAAAGTAAAAGGTATTGACTTTAATTCCAATTTACAGGTACTGTAGCTTTAAGTAATAAACGATAACTAAAGTCCACAGTTATAGGCACTGTAGCTTTAAGTAGTAAACGATAACTGAAGTCCACAATTATAGGCACTGTAGCTTTAAGTAGTAAACGATAACTGAAGTCCACAATTATAGGCACTGTAGCTTTAAGGAGTAAACAATAACTGAAGTCCACAATTATATGCACTGTAGCTTTAAGGAGTAAACGATAGTAAATTGCAGACACTGAATCAAATAAAGTCTCTTAGTAGAATTAACGGTTTAGGTGATAAGTAGTTACAATAGCTGTTCCATAACTTTAACAGAAGCAAGACTGATGCAGATAACTGATATGCAGTATGAGTTGAAGTTAGCTGTAACGGGGTTGGTTTTACCGAAGGACTTTGGAGACAGGTAATAACAGCTTTTAGATGCAACGCTTATCACATTGGTTTTACTTAGCTTCCGGCACATAGAACACTGGTTCCCGAGATCTCCTCAGAGGCGGATGAAGAGTGTTTAAGCTTTAGTCGTGGATGAGGAGAGGTGAAGGGAACTTTGCAGAGTCTTTCAGTCCGGTCTGGTAGCAGAGGCTTTCAAAACGAAGTTGTACCGGTTGGTAGGTACGGGACGTAGTTTAATAATCCAGCGTCGATCAGCTGGTGCGGTCAGATTAAATAGGCAGACCGTGTCATAAAGAGGTGTGGCTAGGCTCCGTGGAACCAGGAAGTAAGGGAATACCGTAATTAAGGCATGACAGTATCCCCTCCTTAATGAGCAACCTCTGGGTGCTATTGACTTGGCTTAGCAGGGTAACGTTTGTGAAATCTGGAAATTAATTTGTCAGCATGAACGTCAGAGGAGTTTTCCCATGTATCTTCATCAATTCCATATCCTTTCCATCTGATGAGGTATTGTAAGGAGCCACGATGGATCCTTGAATCCAGTATACTTTGAATTTCGTATTCTTCTTCACCCTGGACCAATATGGGATCAGGAGAAGTAGTGACATTTCTTTGGAAAGGGTCAGGATGATGAGGCTTCAACAAGGACACATGAAAAACAGGATGTAGCTTTAAAGTTGGAGGAAGTTTCAATTTAACAACATTACGGTTGATAACCGATATTATTGGAAAAGGACCAAGGAAAAGAGAACTTAACTTCTTTGATGGACGATTTGTAGAGATGTTCTTTGAGGAAAGCCAGACAAGATCACCGATATTATAAGAAGGTGAAGGTTGTCTTTTTGTATCAAAAAACTTCTTTTGATTGGAGGAGGCCAATTCTAGATTCTCATGCAATTTCTTGAATAAAGAGGACATATGAGAAATTTGATTCGAATCAGAGAGATTAGATGAAGAAATTGTCTGAGCAGGAAAAGAGGAAGGATGAAATCCATAATTGGATAAAAATGGAGTCATTTTACTGCTGGTATGAAAAGAGTTATTGTATGCGAATTCTGCCATAGGTAACCAAGTTATCCAATCGTCTTGTAAGTGAGAACAATAACATCGTAGATATTGTTCTAAGCATTGGTTGACTCTTTCAGTTTGTCCATCTGTTTGAGGATGATATGCAGATGATAGTTTACGTTGGATATGAAGAGTGGCACATAATGCATTCCAAAATTTGGAGGTAAACTGAGTTCCTCGGTCTGAAATGATTTCGTCTGGCAGTCCGTGAAGTTTAACTATGTTATCAAGAAATATTTTCGAAAGTTCAGAGGATGTGGGTAACTTCTTTAAAGGAATGAAATGAGACATTTTCGTGAAGCGGTCTACCACCACTAAAATGGTGGTATGATGATGAGAAGGAGGTAATTCTACCAGAAAATCCATAGAAATGGATTGCCAAGGTCGTTCAGGAATCGGTAAATTCAATAATTGACCAAATGGTTGATGATGGACATGTTTTGATCTTTGGCATACAGAACAAGATTTGACATAAGATTCAATAGTTTGGTCTTGACGAGGCCACCAATAGTATCTTTTAGACAATTCAAGGGTCTTTTTTATACCTGGATGACCTGCCAGAGGAGAATCATGAATGAATTCGAGTACTTTAATTCTGAAAGAGGGAGGTACGTAAATCCGGTCTTTGAAATAGTAGAGACCGATTTTCTTGGATAATTTCATTGATTTAGGAAGTTCGAGAGCATCTTCACTGAGATCTTTAATGTCATCAATAAGAGAAGATAAGATTCCAATGATTTTAGGCGAAGGAGGTTCAATTTCAGTGTCCTTATGGATCCTGGAAAGGGCATCAGCCTTTTTGTTTCTGGACCCAGGTCTAAAGACGATTTGGAAGTTAAACCGGGAAAAAAAGAGATTCCATCTTACTTGTCGAGCAGACAGTGTTTTATTGGAGTGAAGATATTCGAGATTTTTATGGTCAGTATAAATGATTAAAGAGTTCCGAGCGCCTTCAAGAAGGTGTCTCCAGGTTTCTAAAGCCACTTTGATACTTAGTAATTCTTTTTCTCCTGTAGGATAATTCTTTTCGGCAGGAGATAATGATCGTGAGAATAAGGCGACAGGATGAAGAGGTTCTTGAGGAGTTTTATGTTGAGAGAGGACAGCTCCAATTGCAACTTCCGAAGCATCCGTTTCAAGGACATAAAGATATGAAGGATTTGGAAGTTGAAGAATAGGAGCTGTTGTAAACTTTCTCTTTAATTCAGTGAAGGCAGTTTGAGCCTTCTCGTTCCAATTGAAGGGATGTTTTTTACTGTTAAGTTGATTGAGAGGGTGAGCTATCTCAGAGTAGTTTTTAATAAATTTTCTGTAGAAGTTGGCGAACCCTAGAAATCGCTGTAATTCTTTTACTGTAGAGGGAACAGGCCAGTTGATAATACAATCGACTTTTGAATTATCCATACCTATTGAATGAGGGGAGATGACATAACCTAAGAAGGTTATTTCTTTGACGTGAAAAATACATTTTTCGGGTTTAGCGAATAATTTGTGAGTTCTGAGTCTTGATAACACCCATCTGACATGTTTTCTATGTTCCTCAGGAGTGTTGGAGTATATGAGAATATCATCTAAATAAATGATGACACAGACGTCCAATAGGTCTCTAAAGATATCATTTATGAAATGTTGAAAAGTTGCAGGGGCGTTGCAGAGGCCAAAAGGCATCACCAGATATTCGAAGAGGCCATATCTTGTTCGGAAAGCAGTTTTCCATTCATCATTAGCCTTTATCCTGATGAGATTATATGCCCCGCGAAGGTCAAGCTTGGTGTAGATGGTAGCAGTTTTCAATCGTTCAACCAGTTCATTGATGAGGGGAAGAGGATAACGATTTTTAACTGTTATTTTGTTTAAGGCTCTGTAATCAATGATAGGACGTATAGTCTGGTCTTTGTTTCTTACGAAAAACATACTTGAGGCAGCAGGTGAACTAGAGGGTCTAATGAACCCTTTCCGTAGGTTTTCATCTAGATATTCTTTGAGAATTTGTAATTCAGCCTCAGAGAGAGGGTAGATGTGCCCAAAGGGTACTGGGGCACCAGGTATGAGGTCTCTAGGACAATCGTAGGAACGATGAGGCGGGAGCGTTTCAGCTTCTTTTTTACTGAAGACATCTGAAAAGTCTGAATAACAAGAAGGTATGGTTGGTTCTTTGGAGATTTGAAGAATAGGAAGTTGCTGTAAACATGTTTCTTTACAATAATGTGAGTTAAAGGTGATAGAGAAAGGAGACCATGAAATTTGAGGGTTGTGGTTCCTTAACCAATTGATCCCTATTATAACGGGATAGAGAGGTGATGGAATAACATCAAATACTAGAAATTCAGTATGAATATGATTGGTGGTTACCTTTAGAGGGATGGTTTCATGAAGAATCGGTCCCGAGGAGATAAAGGAGCCGTCAATCACTTTAATAGGAACAGAAATGGCTTTTTGAACACAAGGAATTTTATTCTTTGTTACAAAGGTTGGTCTCCAGTACTGTGTACAGTACTCCAAGTGAGGTTCACCAGTGTTCTGTACAATGGCATGAGCACTTCCCTCTTTCTACTGCTAATACCTCTCCCTATACAACCAAGCATTCTGCTAGCATTTCCTGCTGCTCTATTACATTGTCTGCCTACCTTTAAGTCCTCAGAAATAATCACCCCTAAATCCCTTTCCTCAGATGTTGAGGTTAGGACTCTATCAAATATTCTGTACTCTGCCCTTGGGTTTTTACGTCCAAGATGCATTATCTTGCACTTATCCACATTAAATGTCAGTTGCCACAACTCTGACCATTTTTCTAGTTTACCTAAATCATTTGCCATTTGGCTTATCCCTCCTGGAACATCAACCCTGTTACATATCTTAGTATCATCCGCAAAAATACACACCTTACCATCAAGACCTTCTGCAATATCACTAATAAAAATATTAAAGAGAATGGGTCCAAGTACAGATCCCTGAGGTACCCCACTGGTGACAAGCCCAAACTTCGAATATACTCCATTGACTACAACCCTCTGTTGCCTGTCACTCAGCCACTGCCTTACCCATTCAACAATATTGGAATCCAAACTCAAAGATTGCAGTTTATTGATAAGCCTTCTATGTGCAACAGTGTCAAAAGCCTTACTGAAATCTAGGTAAGCAATGTCTACTGCACCACCCTGATTTATAATTTTAGTTACCCAATCAAAAAAATCAATAAGATTAGTTTGGCATGATCTCCCTGAAGTAAACCCATGTTGTCTCTGATCTTGAAATCCATGTGTTTTTAGATGTTCAACAATCCTATCCTTTAACATGGTTTCCATCACTTTCCCCACTACTGAAGTAAGGCTTACTGGCCTATAGTTGCCCAACTCCTCCTTATTACCTTTCTTGTGAATGGGCACAACATTCGCTAACTTCCAATCTTCTGGGACTACTCCTGTTAACAATGATTGGTTAAATAAATCTGTTAATGGTTTTGCTAGTACACCACTAAGCTCTTTTAATAGCTTTGGGTGTATTCCATCAGGTCCCATTGACTTATTTGTCTTTACTTTTGACAGTTGAAATAGAACCTCTTCCTCTGTAAACTCACATGTAATAAATGACTCATTTATCCTTTTTTTTAACAGAGGTCCCTTTCCTTCATTTTCAGCTGTAAATACCGAACAAAAATATTCATTGAGGCAGTCAGCTAGACCTTTATCCTCATCTACATACCTTCCTTCTTTTGTTTTTAATCTAACTAATCCTTGTTTTACTTTTCTTTTCTCATTTATGTATCTAAAAAAAGTTTTGTCCCCCTTTTTTACTGACTGTGCTATTTTCTCTTCTGTGTGTGATTTGGAAGCTCTTATAACTTGCTTAGCCTCTTTCTGCCTAATCTTATAGGTCATTCTGTCTTCCTCACTCTGGGTTTTTTTATAATTACTAAATGCTAACTTTTTGTTTTTTACTATTTTGGCCACATCTGCGGAGTACCACAGTGGTTTCTTGAATTTTTTGCTTTTACTGACAAGCCTAATGCAATTTTCTGTTGCCTTCAGTAGTGCAGCTTTTAAATAATCCCATTTATTTTGGACTCCATTTAAGTTGCTCCAGTCTGATAATGACTCCTTTACACATATTCTAATTTTAGAAAAGTCTGTTTTTCTAAAGTCTAAAACTTTTGTTTTTGTGTGGTGTGACTCACTGTTCTTATATTAAACCACACTGACTGATGATCACTGGATCCTAAACTTTTACCTACAGTAATATCTGATACCAAATCTCCATTTGTTAACACTAAATCTAGTATGGCCTCTTTACGAGTTGGCTCCTCAACGACTTGTTTTAGAGACAATCCCAGTAGGGAGTTTAGAATATGTGTGCTTCTGGCACAAGTAGCTATTTTTGTTTTCCAATTCACATCAGGAAGATTAAAGTCACCCATGGTGATAACTTCCCCCTTCATTGTCATTTTAGCTATTTCTTCAACTAGTAGATTATCTAACTCTTCAATTTGTCCTGGGGGCCTATAAATCACACCTACACGAACTACTGTGTGATTACCAAATTCTAACGTAACCCAAATGGACTCTATGTTCGTCTCACTAACCTTTATTAGGCTAGATGTTATGCTATCCTTTACATACAGGGCCACCCCTCCCCCTTTCTTGCCTTCCCTGTCTTTTCTATATAAAGAGTACCCTGGTATTGCTATGTCCCAGTCATTTTTTTCATTATACCATGTCTCAGTAACAGCGACTAAATCTACACTATCAGTTGCCATTATTGCCACAAGTTCATGGATCTTATTCCCTAAACTGCAAACATTTGTAGACATGACTCTAAGCTTATCATTTTTTAACACACTTGCTACAGGCACCTTCTGTCCTTGTTTTGGGGGACAATTGGATTGATGTTTTATCACCCTTTTGCCCCCCCCCTCCTAGTTTAAATACATCTTAGCAAAACCTCTGAACTGCTCACTGAGAACATTTGTTCCCTTTTGAGAAAGATGCAAACCATCTTTTTTGTACAGTTTATTTCCATTCCAAACAGAGCTACCATGAGCAATAAAGCCAAATCCTTGCTCCCGACACCATTCACCAAGCCACAAGTTAAAGTCCCTAATACGCATCCGCCTGTCATTCTGAGTGTTATGCACAGGCAGAACTTCAGAGAATGACAGTGTGGAAGCAACCTGCCGTATATCATTGGCAAAAACACTAAAAACGTCCTTAACCTCTGAAACCTCATTGCAAGCCAAGTCATTTGTCCCTAAATGGACAAGTACATCCAATTCCCCTTCCTGCTTTGCTTGCTTAACAATATTACAGATACGTCTCCTGTCTCTGTGAGCAGTAGCTCCGGGAAGACACCTCACAAGACCACCATTGTCCATCTCCACACCTCTTATGATGGAATCCCCCAACAACAACTGCTTTCTATTAGGCCTCATCATAGTCTTCAAGCCTCTGGCCTCAATGCCTCTCTCCACACCAGCACTAGCCTCAGTGCCTCTCTCCACAACACCTCTAGCCTCAGTGCCTCTCTGCACAACACCACTAGCCTCAGTGCCTCTCTGCACAACACCACTAGCCTCAGTGCCTCTCTACACAACACCACTAGCCTCAGTGCCTCTCTGCACAACACCACTAGCCTCAGTGCCTCTCTGCACAACACCACTAGCCTCAGTGCCTCTCTGCACAACACCACTAGCCTCAGTGCCTCTCTGCACAACACCACTAGCCTCAGTGCCTCTCTGCACAACACCACTAGCCTCAGTGCCTCTCTGCACAACACCACTAGCCTCAGTGCCTCTCTGCACAACACCACTAGCCTCAGTGCCTCTCTGCACAACACCACTAGCCTCAGTGCCTCTCTGCACAACACCACTAGCCTCAGTGCCTCTCTGCACAACACCACTAGCCTCAGTGCCTCTCTGCACAACACCACTAGCCTCAGTGCCTCTCTGCACAACACCACTAGCCTCAGTACCTCTCTGCACAACACCACTAGCCTCAGTGCCTCTCTGCACAACACCACTAGCCTCAGTGCCTCTCTGCACAACACCACTAGCCTCAGTGCCTCTCTGCACAACACCACTAGCCTCAGTGCCTCTCTGCACAACACCACTAGCCTCAGTGCCTCTCTGCACAACACCACTAGCCTCAGTGCCTGTCTCCATGACACCATTACACTCTGAAAGTGCAGAAAATTAATTATGTAGAACAACAGACTGTGCAATATGCCTTTTATCCACAACTCTAAGTCTACCAGATCCTACAGTAATCCATCTGCCATTCCTAGTATGTCTCTGTGGCAGTGGCTTTGCAGCAGTTCCAGCCTGAGTTTGTTTACCAGATAATTTACAAATCTCAGACTTCAAAAATACAATCTCCTGCCGCAAGATAGAGAACTGTCTACAGATTAGACAACAACTAAACCTCCAAAAAGTGGAACGCGAAACAAATGCATAGCAACTATTACACTGAACTAAGTTTGCCATTCCAATGAGATCAATTATTTAAATCAAACGAATCTTAACTTTTTATTTATCCTCCTGAATACCTCAGATTACCTCCAGTTTATCTCCAGAATATCTCCAACCACAGACACTTAGAAGCAACACTTAGAAGAAGCAACCAAGCTTATGGTTTTCTTGTGATCCCATCTGCATGTTCCTTATTCTGAGATTCCCTGGTTTCCTGATTTTCTGATTTAGATTGTCTGACTTCTCTGTTATCTGTACTCCCTAACCCAGCTTGGCTTCTCATTATTGTGTACCTGTGGAATCCCTTGCTACTTTGCCTACGCTAGGCATTGCATTAAGCCCTGGCAGTCTAAGAGCCAGTAATATGCTGATATCCTTTTCTCCCCACTAGAATAGCTTAGGTGTAAGCACTGCATGCAGGATTGCTATACTTACCTTGATACCCATTTACAGGAAATTTGCAGATTTTTATTTCCATGTTTATTTTTCATTAATTAAAAAGTATTATTTTAATTTTATCAAATAATAAAAAATTGAATTTTGCAGTCACATTATGCACAATGAATCATAATACTAAAAAAATACATGTTTGCTAAGGATATTAGGAGAAATGCGGTCATATGACTATGTTTAGATGATCTTTGGATTGACAATACACCAATATCATAAACTTATCCTGCCCTTCAATAAAATAATACAGGCATCACAAGCCAACAACTCACCTATGACTCATTGAAAGACTTGGTAATGTTTGATAAAGGATTTTAAGAGAATTAATGCCTGATTTTCAGGAATGAACTTTTGCACGGAAGTAATATTTTCACAAATTTCCAGGGAGGTAGGTAACTGAATTTTTAGGAAACTATCTAACTGCAGATTTGCACAGCAGTATATCTCAATTCTGCAGATAAAGAGGTTCTAACTATGATTAAGGAAGGATAGTGTTATATTGGGGTTAGATGTTGGGATTGCAATAGAAATAGGAGTTACAGGCTTAAGTGTAAGGTTAGTAATCAGGGTAAGGGTTTGGCTTTAAGGTTAGTGGGTCAGACACTTAGATATGTTATATCTTTAATATTTTATCATTCTTGAGAGCATAATGGCAGTACAGAAACAGTAATACCAAAATAGTTGCATTCAAACATATTTATCTTAAGAAACAAGAATAAATAAATATATATATTTTACCTTTCAAGCCATAGCTTATTATATGTTTTTACCAGAAGGTAAAACATTATATGATATTTAGTTGAGGGTAAATTTATTGAAAAATCACGTTATATCATGAGAAGAGCACAATAGTTTGCTAGTTAAATATTTTTTCGTACGGACAGAAACAATAACAACCTAAATAAAAACACATTTTCTAGGTAATTGTTTTCCTGTTTTAATTGTACGTAATATATTTATTATTTATAAAGGCATTTAAAAATTGTAAACTCAAAGGTATATCAGGCAAATAATTAGTATTTCTATGCCTTGTTATACAAGGAGAAAATTATTCACCGCAGGATGTAATTAGGATATTATGAGTCAACTCTGTGTTCTGTGATCTTATACCGGTACTTGATATGCTGCATTGTGTCACTTCGTGGTCGCAGAAATCCTTGGTGAATTGTATTCTACTTCTTAATTACAATACTTAACACATGCTGTTTATAACTTTTATAACAGTACATGAATATATTTTTTAATGGGATTTTGTTTTTCGTGGTCAGAGGAAATTTGGTATGTCCATTGTCATAATAGAAAAACAAAACAAAAAAAAACACTTTTGATAATTCTTGACATTTTCAAAGTGGCACAAAGAGTGATAAACTGCTCCCACAGCCTTTTAGCATACTTTGCATGTAACAGCAATCTTTCCATCAGTGTTTAAAAGCCTATTTATGTATAATTAATATGTTAAAAAGCTAAAGTATAAAATTGTAATGGAGATAATTTACTTATCTGAATTTAAAATGTATTACATTAAAATTATTTTTCCAAAAGTATGGATGTTACTCGTCATGTCAAAAAATACAGTGAGTGTACATATATATATATATATATATATATATACATTTATATATACACACACACACATTTTTATAAAGAATCATTTTAAAATACTACTTTTTAAATTAACATAAGTAATATAAGCAATATATATACAGGTGGTTTTGCATTCAAAGACAAACACACTTGAATGCCAAGAAATAGAAGGAGCACTCAGATAACGGCTAGATTTGGCAATCATAAGTGTTGCAAAGAATAATACAGAAGAATATAAAATAACTAATAAAATAAGAAAAAAATTCAAGAATTGTAATGCAAATATGAAACGATATAACGTTATATAGTTTCAGTAGAAGAATTTGTGCAAAAGTAAAAAAGATATGTTCTTAGTATCAAAAAGACACACGTAGCAATCTTTTATATAATTAGTTCATACCATTGCAGCAAAATAAACAAGTATGCGCAATTCTTGTTCAAGAAAAAAAAAATAAATAAATAAATAAGCATGAGGACATCCAGCGACGATCTAGCACAGGTTTTCTGTGCTATGTGTCAGGAAGTGACCTCTAGTGGCTGTCTGGTAGACAGCCACTAGAGGTGGAGTTAACCCTGCAAGGTAATTATTGCAGTTTATAAACAACTGCAATAATTACACTTGCAGGGTTAAGAGTAGTGGGAGTTGGCACCCAGACCACTCCAATGAGCAGAAGTGGCCTGGGTGCCTGGAGTGTCCCTTTAAGGCACTTTGGTACAAGAGTTTTAGATGTGTAGACCAAATGGATTCTCCTTGAAGTAAAATAAATTATTTGGCATCTGCCCGGTCTGTCATTGGAAAGGAATCAATGGTCACACATTGAATTGAAGCCTGCTTGTGACCAGTTGACCAAAAATGTCTGACAAACAACTTTTTACGCAAGCCATCTTGGAATTCTTTGTTTCAACGATGACCTCTTTCAATTGATGAAGGGTATGTATGTCTTTCTGATGCATTGTAACACATAGGAGCGCTGTATTTTATATATCATGTGATCTGCAATGCATGTAGTTTGATGTGCTATTGTAAAGCATTTCTCGGACCTTATAGAGAAGAGGAACCTTTTTTTCTTAAATTTAATTTTTTTTATTTCAAAAAAATATTGTTTTTACATATCATGAAAGCTGAAGTCAGGACCATGTAAACTTCAGTACAAGGTAAATATCAAACATAAAAACTTCAATCGATTTGTTTAACACACAGAAGCAGTGCAATTGTATAATCGGTTATAGTAAGGTATAGTCCCACCCGTATGAGTGTCTGTGGGCTTTGTTAATAACACTATCAATATCGTTATCATATTTCCATGTCGAGATTACGGGGGTAATCGTACGTGCACCCAATCAAAGCCTCCACAACACAGAAGTGTCCATGTCAAGAACCTTGTTTTTTTTACATTTTAATTTTTTTTTTTTTAGGAAAATACCTAAATACCATTGCTAACAATGTGTAAGTATCTGGTGATGATCACCATAGTCTATTGGGAGGGGGGCTGAAAGGGGTGAAAGTTGAGCATGTCTAGTTATAACCATAAAGGGTAAGGGAAATTATCAAGAATCATGATGGCTTTGTATGAATTGAAGCCACTGTGTCCAGCTCTCAGTGTAAAGAGAAGTGCAAGAGGGATAGGTGTAATTCCTCCATAAGTCTGATGGACTCTGCTTTCTGTATCCAATCTCGTAGCATTGGATGGGTTGTTTTTTCCTAAAAAGTGGGATTAATATAATGGCAGCTGTCAAAAGGTGGCTGATGGAATACACTGGGGCTTGATGAGTGGGTTAGGGTATAGTAGAAACAATGAAACTTTTGGAGATAGAGGAAGCTGAATGCCTGTTACCATATGGATTAGGGATATGATATTCTTCCAATATGATTGGATCACTGTGCATAACCACCATATATGACCAGGGGTGCATCTGTTTTGGTGACAACACCAGCAAGTGTCAGGGGAGTTGGGAAACAGACGGTGGAGATGTGAGGGAGTGTAGTGCTACCTGGCAATTCTTTTATAATTATGCTTGTGAGTAGAATTGCTTATAAAGGAATGGAAAATATTAGGGAATATACTTTTGCATTCTGTATTGGTCAAGGAATTCTGTAATTCGTCCTCCCACACACATATGAATTTGGGTTTAGAAATGCATGTGTCACCTTAAACAAGTTTGTAAAATGTGGATAATTGTTTTGTTCTAATGGCATGTGTGTCACTGTATGTTTTGAATATAGTTAGGTCTCTGTTTGCTTTGAGGAGAGCTGGTGCGGAGGAGATAAAGTCTTTGAGTTGTCTCAGGTGAAACAGTTGTAATGTTGTGTAGGGGCAGTGAGGAGCAATTTCTTTGAGAGGTTTGATTCCCTGCGAGTCGAGAAGATTGCCTAACTTGAGATATTGAGAATTATGTAGTGCCTTGAAACCGGATGCATTCATACCCGGTTGGAAAAGTGGATTGCAGGTCAATGGGTATAGGGGGAGGGATGGGGTGACAAACTAGGTAGGGATTTTGTTTGCTGCCAAACTCTTAAGGTCAGTTTGACTGTTGAATGGGAGAGAGGTGGGTTTAGAAGGAAGGTTTTACCATTGTCATGTTATGGCATGGTGTATAGTGGCACTTGAAAACATAGAGATTCTAGTTGTACCCAGTGTTTTGGGTTGTGTGACTTTGTCCATTCATATATTCATGAAAGGATTATGGCTTTGTGGTATTATTCCAGGTTAGGCAATCCTAAGTCTCCTTGTGTGTTGTGCATTACCAGAAGTTTGTATGGCAGTCTGGGATGTTTGTGAGCCCAAAGGAATGTAGTAAATGTGCGTTTCAGTGTTGTGAAGAATGATCTGGGTAGCTGTAGCTCCCACAACTTAGAGGGTCTTTCGCAGGTTTAGGAATTAGGGTAATATGTGCTTCAAGGGCCGAATTTGGGAGGGAAGGAGTGCGTGTGGGAGAGTTGAATGCCTCTATGAACGGCTTAGACAAGAGGTTTGCAAAGGTCTTAAAATATTTCGCCATAAAGCCATCAGGGCCTGGGATTTTTCTTAGAGGGAGATTTTTTACCACTACCTCAAACTCCTCGGTTGAGATGGGTGCGTCCAAAGCAAGTTGGATATTGCTAGGAAGTGTTTGGGTAACCCTTGTTGAAAGAAAATCTTTGATTTCCTCACTATTTGGGGGTCTATTGCATAGGTTATATAGTTTGGTGTAGAAGTCATGAAAGGCAACTAGTATGTCTGGTACTTTGTGTGATGTCTCCCCAGAGGTAGTTTGGATTTTAGGTATGAATGTGGTTTGTCTAGTGTCCTGTAACATTTGTTCTAATAGGTGGCCACATTTGCCTTTGTTTGAGTAATAGTTGTGTTTGAATAAAAAGAGTTTATATTTAACTTGTGCATTTAAGATTTGCTGCAAGGTTGATCTGTAGTGTGTTAATTGCCTGTATGTGTCAAGAGAGTTTGTCACTCTATGGTCTTCCTCCAGTGAGCAAATCGAGCTTGTGAGTTTGCGCACTTGCACGTCACACTCTTTTTTTCAGCTTGGGGCCCAGGGCAATTAGAAGTCCCCTTATTACTGGTTTGTGAGCTTCCCATGTTGTGGTGGGTGTGACATCTGGTGAGCTATTTTCAGTGAAGTAGTGGTGGAGGGTATCTGTCACTTTGGAGACCACAGACCGGTTGTTAAGTAAATGGCTGTTTCATTTCCATTGGCACGTTTTTAGTGGGAGTGATGGGATTTGGATGGAAAGAGACAGGGGTGCGTGGTCCGACCATGTGATAGGACCATAGTGGCAGCTGTTTATCAGATGCAGAAACCTGTGAGGGAGAAATAATAAATCTATTCTAGAGTATGTTTTCATGGCTGAGGAGTTGAATAGTCTTTGGATCGTGGGTTGGTCACGCACGTGGTTTATTTGTTTACATGTCGGTAGTTGTAGTAAGTGGTTGTGTCGGATGTAGTGCCCATGAGTGAGTTGAGGGAGATGTTTAGGTCTCCGCCCATAATCAGGATTTCCTCCTTAAAGGATTCTATGGTCCTGAGGTATTTTCTGAGTGACCTACATTGTTTTGATTGGGTAAATATAGGTTGGCCAGTGTCACCTCATTCTGTGCAACTTGGCCCATTATAAATCTCCCTGAGTCATCAGTGTGGTGATCTTTGTATATAAATGGAACCTGGGAGGATATGAGTATGACCACACCTCTTTTTTTGGTCCCTAGGAAGTTATTAAAGTATCCTGCAGGATATCTATTGTTCCTGAGTGATGGTGCTGAATCTTTTCTAAAGTGGGTTTCTTGTGCAAAGGCAATGTCAGCCTTACATTTTTGAATCTTGTGGAGTGTTAGGGAATGTTTCTCGGAAGTGTTGAGACCCCTAACATTGAGGGTGACCATTTGGATTGTTGCAATGTTTGGGAGGGTAGCGTATTCAGATGCTCTGTATCACCCCTGCAGATAGTGCAAAAGATGTAGGATAAAAATAACTATATACAATGTAACTCAAAGTTAAATGGAAAGAAAATGTGATGCAAAGTAGCTCAGTCTAAGGTTGTGGGTTTGTATAAATAAGTGTTTAATATCCGTCTGTGTCGATCCCAGAGGGTGGGTGTTGTACCACGCGGGATCAATATGGACTCCATGTTAAGGGGGTGGGGAGGGGGCGGGAGGTGAAATCGTATCGGTTCTCATTGCAGAGGTGGGGTAGCCTGAAGAGCTGTGCTCTTCAGCATTCCGTGGAAATCATTGGGGGAACCCGTAATGGGGGGTGGGGGAAGGAGGGGCTTGGTGGGTGCTTTTCCGAGGATTGCTGGGAAGCAAGGAATCTTTTTGGGTGTCTCACCATGGGTTTAGAGCCCTATGTTTGCAGATTTGCTGAAGACTAGTGCGGAGAGCAATCAAAGCACGTCCATGCAGCTTGGACATTGGCTCCAAGCCCCAAACCCCCCCCCCCCCCCCCGCTAGAACTTTTTTTTTGTGCATCATATGACTGCACGTTTCATGGTCAGTGCAATGAGAACAACCTATATTCACACTAGTACTCTGATCCAGATGGAGGTGCTTTAGATTTGCTATGAACCAGAATGTCAGAAAAAGTATTTGGTAATTTAACATAGGCTTTTGCTCAAAGGTTTGTAGAGTAAAATGTCCCTGTCGGAAATGTTCTATCTTCTATTAGTGGAGGGTTCCAGGGTTGAAAACACTGTACCTTTATGGTTGTTCTGTGTCAAAAAGCCATCAACCAGCACTAGTAGTTACTTATCTCTTCAGAATTATTACGTATAACCCTAATAAATTATGACTAGGGCAAGACTTTTTTTAAAATTTTGATGGGTACTAGTCATTTGCAAAATAGTATTTTTTATCAGTTGTTTTGGTTGGTTTAAAAATTATAATAATAATAATTTAAATGAACACTCCAAATACCTAAAGCAATTTGGCTTGCAAAAATTTGGCACTTTTATGAATTCACTCTGTTACATCCCCTGGCTTTGATTCAGACAACCGGTCCTGTTACTTCCTGGTTGTTTAGCTCAGTGAAGCTAAACTCAAGAGGCAGCAATTACCCAGAGCTCTTGCCTTGGAAAGACTTTTCATTGAGCTGCATTGAGAAGTCTGTAATTGGACAGCCTCAGAAATTCTTGGTTGTGGAAGAAGGGGAGTACTTGCAAAGGTGGAGGACAAGAGATCTACAGCTTGTGCGAGCTATTAATAGATATCCCCCCAGTTAAAAAGGCATAATTAAATGCATGCATGTTTTCATTGGAGGTATACTTACTAAATAGATATTAGGGCAGGGACATGTCCCTTTAAGACCTATAACAGGACATAAAATATACATTAACATCAGAAATAGCTACATTCAAGTTGCAGTTTTAGGGGTAGATCGGAGAACCTTGACAGAATTTTGAATTTGATAGACTCTGTTTGATTGCTTGTAAGCCACTGTGATGCAGAATATCCATGCATTGGCCAATTGCATTTGTTGTCACTAGCAAATTCTATGAATCTGTTACTGCAATGTATCTTAAAGCTAAGAAGTGAAGCAATAGCAAGTACATCGTGTAATTGGCTCTAAATGAATTGTCTGCTTTACACAAACCTTTTGCACTATTGTCATTTTAAGTGGCTGGATATAAATTAGATATTTTAATTCTTGCTATATGGTCATGTGCATCATGTTAACTTACTGGTCAAAGCTGCACCTAGAGACAGTTTTACATAAGACACGGGGTAAATCATCTACTTCATTTAATGATGTAAAAAAAAAATTCTCTATCCCAGAGAAAAAATATCTACTGGCCAGAAAAGATTTGATAACCATGATTCTACAAACTAATATGTAATAAGTAAAAATAATATAAATCAGCAGAAAACAGACCCCTAAAATATAATAGGAAACAATCCATAAGCAGCAGATAACAACATATAGAGGCAACAGAAAATAAGATAATAAATAAAATCAATAAATCTATTTTACATATTATCAAAGTGCACAGTCCATAAGAGTGTATGCAGGAAACTGAAAGCATTTGCCAATTGTAAGTGTAAACCTAGGTCATGAGATACCTAGGAAAAGAACAATCATGCAATCATAGTACTTTTTGCAAAGCAATATCAATAAAGCCTTGCACATAGAAAGAATATAAAAGATATATCAGGAGTATAACAGCTATAACACTTCACCATAACCACAGCAATCTCCTTCTAAAGTATCTCAGGGAGTTAGGGAGAGATGCAAGCCTCCTCTTCATCTCCCATCCACCTTGAGCTCTAGAAGTTTTTTTCCGCAGAGTGCGTTCCAGTAACAGCCACATTCTGAACATCTTGAGTGGCACAGGAATTAAATGGACAGAAACCTAATGCATTTTATAGATCTCAGTCTACTTGATAATTCTTAGAACTCATGCTACCTCATCTGCTTCATTTAGTATCTATCTGATGTTTATGTTCTCTTAAGACTGAAGAAAGACTGAGAATATATGTGGAGTGCACTTGACAAAAAAATTCATGTGCCAGTTCAGGTTTCCTAAATAATGAATCGAGCTACTGCCCAGTAGGTTTAGAAGACTTTATTTTGCCAATACTTGTCCTGGTGGTGAGGAAAAACTTTACTGGACTTTGGGCAATATGTATAACACATTGAGTACTAGAGTTTGTATGAACAGAATGTTTTGATAATGGCCTAGATTGGTACCTGAGAAATGTCCCTCAAGCACTGTTCTTAATGAACATTCCATGCACAGACCACATTGCACCTGCGGGTAAGTATGGCCATTCACCAAGTATCACGAAATGTAATCTCAGAATTCTTTACACCTTTTAAGAACTATCCCGTTCTTTTATTTGCAGAATTGCAGAAAAAAATCAGGGTTATTGCTTAACCCCTTAAGGACGGAGGCAATTGTCAAAGTTCTGAACCAATACAAACCTTAGAATTTGAGCTAAATATCTGTTCATCCATAATTTGCCTCTTCCATATTGTACGTAATTGTGTTAAGGAGAAATAGGGCTTTAATTCCATATCAGATATTTATCAATTAAACTAATTAATATAAATAAAATCTAAAAAAGTGTAAGAAATTTAAAAAATATCTTTTTTTTCAAGTTCTGTATGGCATTTTAACTGTGACTATCATAATACTGTTTGCTTTTGCTGTAAATAAATACAGTAAAATACACATATTTGTATTTTGTGATGTCCCATGAGTACAACAATGCCCTCATGTGATATCCCACGAGTGCAACGATAACCCGCAATGTACAGGTTTTATGATGTTTTGGAAAGTGACGGGGTCTAATAAAGACCTAGTCCATTTCAGCTTTTACAGTTTGAAATTTATCAGATTGGTTTGCTGGGACCATGTTGCCTTTGAGACCAAATAGTAAGATATGAATATTACCACCCATCATGGAATACCATTTGCAAAATTAGAAACCCAGGTTATTCAAAATGGGGTATGCCCAGTCTTTTTTCCTAGTTACTAAGTCACAAACCCTGTCCAAATTTATTGTTCATATTTATTTTTTTGTATTTTCACACAAAAACAAACTTTTACTGATGATATTGATACTTATGTATTCAGCAAACTTATGTATCCTCACCCTAGGCATCTGCATCCATCTGTTATATCCAGGCAGCTAGTAATACCCGTCATGCTTACTATAATTCACCACAAGGAATTGAGAAGTTTGGCCTTTTAGATTACCATGAGATTGTTCTTTAATATATTATGTAACATTTTCATTTACTTAAAAACAGACTAAATTGCCCTCTTTTTCAAGGAACAACCTAGTAGAAACAATATTTTGCACATGGTTAGTGTCCATATGGAACATTAGAGAAAAACTTTAACATAGTAACAGTTTATTAGGGTTATATATAATGATTCTATAGAAATCAGCTAATAGAGTTGGATCACTTTTTTGGTCGGAATGGAAGCAGACCAACATGGGTGGGAAGATGTCGTTAGACTTCCAAAGCAATGTAATGGTTCATTGACATGGCTGAGTAACCCTCATACTGAATCCTAATACCTAGTAAAACAAGACAAAAGTATTTACTGTATTTTAAACAAATTTACGTCTCCGTATATCACTTTTCAAGAATTTAACAGCTGGCCCCCTAGTCTGGAACTTTGCATGTCACAGAAAGTCAATCAGGAATAGCAACCTGTATCACATACTATACTGCTACTATAACTGTAAACATACAGTATGGGGATCAGACCATGCACACACACGGTAGAAGAGCCTCATAATTTAATGAATACTACACAGTCAGAGCTCCTATGTGGCAGGACATTCAGTATATCTTTTAAGGAACCTTAC
Organism: Pelobates fuscus; assembly: GCF_036172605.1. Lineage (NCBI taxonomy): Eukaryota > Metazoa > Chordata > Amphibia > Anura > Pelobatidae > Pelobates > Pelobates fuscus. Next base: position 32,545,822 of record NC_086326.1, read on the forward strand.
ATGCTGTAGAGCACACTTAGTAATTGTAAAACTTGCCATTGTACATTTGTGGGAAAGTTTATATATCTCTATTTCCAAACAAAAAAGCTAAGTTTGTTAGCAAATGCTATGCCCAGCACCTACAATTACTGCATCTAAATTGTTATTAAAATAATCTGATACCCTTTTACCTCATAATATTTCTGTAACCAATTTGCAAACATAAAATGCAATATATGTTTTAATTTTATTTTTATTTTTTAAACTTATAACAAAAGCCTCTTCTATATACACTAGCTAAAATAAATTGCATTCATGACATTTCATGGGACAAATAGTTGTTTATTTATTGTAAACAATTTAAAACAAAATTCGTATACTTAAAAGAAGATTGAACTTGCCAAAGTTTTGAAAAACTGTACTGTGTACTGAAAGTGCAACCTAAACACTTGTTGGGGTTGGTGGGATAACATATCTTTCATCCTTCTTCATTTATTTTCTTAATCAATGCTGCAATCATGTTTTTACCCTGTTCTTCATAAGCAAAGAACTTCAGGCCTTCTTGGCACGAGGTTGAATTTAATAAACCATTTCCAGAGCTTCCTTTCCCTGCTGAGATTGTATTTTATGATTATTTATAAGAACCAACACAATTTTAATTTAATGAATTTCACAGTTTCATATTTATGCTGCACAAAATAAATAGTGTTTTTATGAGGAAAGCAAATTGTGTTAGTTCAGTGTAACTGATATTTTGTATGTATGAACTGCCGACTTTTCCCCGGAGACCATCCTCGCTCAGCAAAAATCTAAAATAAATACAAAATAAATTAAAGCCTTTGAAGTTTCTCTGGAGTCAAGCAACCCTGTTTATAATAATAAAAAATAGCACATACACAACAACGTGCTCTAAATAATCTACTACAATAAGAGAAATAAAGTGATTACCAGTGATTGCCGTATAAAATTTAGTTTACAATATTCTGAAGAGTTGCATCTGGGAAATTATAGCATAAAATAGCAGTGATGATGGCTAGACTTGAACATTTGGTTCAGGATATTACATTTTAGAGAGTGCCATATAATTTAGCTAAATGTATCTGTACACAATCACATATCATATATCAAAAATATTTCCACGGAGCTCTTCACCACTGTAGACCACAATTCAGGAAATATACTTATGTCAATCACCACTTTTGCAGTGAGCTCATCACTTCTCGACACTTGGTTGTCAACCAGTTACTCACTAACCAACCAATCAGAGCACCTTTGGCTACTTAAATTTAAAATGTACTTTGAACTATCTTTAACCCCTTAAGGACCAAACATCTGGAATAAAAGGGAATCATGACATGTCACACATGTCATGTGTCCTTAAGGGGTTAAATTCTCACTTTAATGGATAGCCCTGTAAGAAATAATTGAGAGCAAGATTGCAAAAGTTTGGCTAACATAGCAAATCTGTGACTTTTCTAAGTCACAAAACAGCACATTTTGTCTAAATTTGTCACAATTAGTTTTTTTAACACAATTCAATGTTTATAAATGTACTCCACGTCATTTTTTTTTTTTTTTTATATTTGGAATTTATAGTTTCTTTATTTTATGGCATACTTGCATCATTAACATCATCCCCTTGTTTCTCTCATCATAGAAGATTATATTCAGGGCACCTCACTGTTAAAATGAGTATTAATATTATTTTTATTACTATTATTATATTTATCTGTGTGGGGCAAAAATCTGGCCTCTTACTGTGTTAATCTCTTCTCTTCCAAGAATATTAACAGGTGGATTCATTAGAAAAGTGCACCATGCTGCTTCTTACATTAAAATATCTAGTTTATTTTTAAGTGAAATAAATATTACAAAAACATAATAATTAATTTTTTTTGCAGCATAATGGAAAGGAGCACGTTTCCATAAGGCTGCATAACTACTCAACTTTCATAATTTCACTTTATTTTTAATCCAAATCCCTCTGTCAATCCTTTTATCTTGTGTGATAAGTATTTTTACTCATCTCGACCTCCGAGCCATGGATGGCTCAGCATGTTTCACGTATGGTAAGAAATTAACTCTACTCTATATCTGCAAACACTTCTGTTTGTTCAATTTACTCTTTGAAGAGTCATCATACATATAATAACAAAACACATTTCAACACTCAATGAATAAGAAAACTTGGAAGACAAGACTACAGCTTGCCTTTATGAAACCAAGAACTCCATTTACAGTTTATTTTGTTTATTAAAAATGAAACTAAACATGACCTTAGGGTGCGTGGAACTTAAACTATATTGAATGGCTTCTTAAAAAATATTGCGATATTTAGATATTTGAACACTTATATACTGAATTTGTTGTCATCTTTTCTTAGTACCTGAGCACGTGGCTCCTGCTATGCTCAGGTTGACCTTGTGTAATCACCTCTTAGCTTTTCAAATTATTAAAAAAAACATGAGAACTGAGTTTCTTTTTGTTATAAAAAAAGATTAAATGTTAACATTTTTTTGAAAACATGAGTTTAAGACAAAAACATTTGGGCAAATGAACAACTTTTTGCATTAATTGCAATTCAGGGTTAACTGAAAAAATTAAATAGCTTTTTTTGTCACTGCATTTTTAAATTTTCATATCAATGCTTATTATTTTCTGAAATATTGCTACCAAATTTAATGGCTCCTCCAACCAGGATCCCAATTAAACCTGCACAAGGTATCCTTTAGCCCCCAGGAGTCGCGACCAACAGGGCTTTGATTGTACCTCAAGTAATATGTCCCAGTGGTTGGTACCGGATTTTATATCCTGGTCTTACAATAGTACTTTTTATTTTATATTCATTTTTATATATGTTTTTACAATAAATCATGTCATTTTTATATTGATCTTAATTCCAAGTTAGCATATCTCACTTTTGCCTAGATTTCTATCGCCCTTATTTATTGGTTTGAGTTGTTCCAAACCTTCATCTTCTATTTTTAAACCTGCACAAAAGCTCCAATCCCAACACTACATACAAGTTGCTTTAAATATCAAGACCAACCCTGACAGAGCCTGGATAGAGCAACATTGACAGTTAGTTACCCATGTCATAGCCTTTCTATATGTCCAAATACAAACTGAACAAGAATGTGAAATATCCACGTTGATTCCATAATTTTAAAGATCTAATCCTAATAGTCCAATGCTATTATCACACATGAACTTGCAGAAACGTTGCACTATGAGAGTTAATGGTTACACATATATTGTTTTATCCCCACCATCTTCATTTTGACCTTGTGTGACCTGATTAGTACCTTCAATACTTACTTATATTGCTATGTATGAAAAGCTAATTGTGGACATTGCACATGTTATTTTGCCTGAAACTGTTTAAATAAATAATGGAATTTTCCGCATTTTATGCATTTTACAAATTTTGATTTGTAAAATGCCATCGTACACAAATATCATGATTGCAAGTAGGTGTAATTCCTTCAGACAATGAATACAAGCAGGTATCTCTATGCATTGCTGGTCTCTGCTGCACATTTGCCTTGATGTCTTGATGTATAAGTACCCTGCTTACCTCTTCCTTCATCCAGACATTGTCCACAATTGCCTTACACATTGATGAGTCTAACGTTTCTAGTGCATGACATGGAATGCTTTGACTTAGTTCACATTCCCTCTGCTAGCAGCTTTATGGCTAAGTATCTCAAACCCTGGTGGGCCCTTAAGTGGAAAAACATCAGAATTATGTAAGCCATCTCACAGGAAACATTTCTTGTCATGCATTATAGTTTTGTAATGCAATCTGTTTAGTTTAAAAAAAATCAGATGACCATTTTTTCCTTAAAAAAACAGACAAACAAAAAAAAACCACATGAAAACAACAATCATATCAAGCTAAATGTAAGTTCAACAGTCTCTAAATAGAAAAATAATTCATACAGAAAAAGAACCGAAAAAATACATATTTAGACAGATGGTTCTTAAACCATTGTGCTATGAACAATATTTTTAAACACAAAACATGCCCTTAAATGAGTTACTTTCTGTACTGCTTTGACTCTCAGAGACTTCACTTGCTTAAAAGAGGAAGAAATTGGAACTGTGTCCTTCTCCATTATCTAGTCACTTATAAGGTCGCTTAGAACAACACATGCCTATAAAATCAGTGATTTTATGAATCCCAATTTGAAATTGAATATTCAGCATTATGGTAGACAGCATTTTTACTTTTATTTCATCATTAGGACCTCTTGTATCAGAAAAATCAATGTAGCTCTACCCCTGCTGAGATACCTGTTTTAAGTGCCTTTGGTCGACTCAGCTGTATTAGTACTTTTTCCATCAGTATCATAAAAAAAACCAAAAAAACTCTGGAGTGCTTTTTCATGAAATTATTTAAACAAACTAATACTTGTGATTATAATCAAGGCTAACCATCTATGTGGAATTTTCCGGAGGTGGCCGTGGTCCTGAACACACCATGTTAACTTTTAATGTTTTTTTTTCCCTTTAGTTAGATAGCATTAACACATCTAGATATGCTAAATCTTTTCTGTGTGATCACAGCCTTGTATAAAGCTATATAAAGCATCTCTCCATCTATTGACTTGATAGGAAACAGCTCACCAAAAAAATAAAAAAATAAGAAAGGCACAGAACATACTTAGAATTTTGCTGCATCATGCAGAGCTGGATTTATTGAGTCATATAACTGTCCAAAGGAATTCAACAATTTAATTAGTTACTTGGTCAGCAGAAGGAGACTCTAAGTGGCCAGTGAAAAAGGTCACTGAGGAATCCAGGATAAGAGAGGTGGTATATTGTTGCTACGGGTGATGGGAAATTTAAATATAGTCTCTTGTTCCTGCTGGCAGGCAGTAACTGAGTTTGTAAGGCAATTGACATTGCTCTATAAATAATGACTCCTCAATGGCTAATAAATTGGAATTACAAAAATAAAATGTTAAGAAGAAGTGTTCAAATGTTTTTTTTTTTTTCTAACAACATTTTCCACAAGCATCGGTCAGAGTACTCGGTATGGTATAGTTCATAAAAGACTCAACAATTTAACAGTTTTGAATGTCTATATACTCAACTTCTTGAATGTTTTTTGACAATGCAGAAATAGAAATAAAAATACAGATGCATTAGATAATATTTAAAAAAATAAATGTGAAACGTTTACCTACTTGATGAATCATATAGCGCAAGCATATTCATGTTCTGTTATTTGCATTTAAAGAGCAATGCTGTTTAGTGTTTCCAAATTACCATCTATCAATATATCTATCTATCTATCAATATCTATCATTATAACTGTCTGTCTGTCTGTCTCTATCATATCTATCTATTATCACTATCATTCTATCTGTCTAGCTATCTAGTATCACTATCATTCTATCTGTCTTTCTGTCTGTCTCTCTATCTATCTATCTCTACCTGTGTAACGGATCGACGGACACCCCGAATGGGTACCTCCATTGATGGATGCTCCTATCGCTTCCTGAGGGCTCCAAGCACTCCAGCAGAAACCATAACCACTGTAGACTCCCCCAAAGAGCAAGGCAGGAACAAGCTCTTAAAAGAGCTTAGTAGTGATTTAGCAAGGGAGTATGACAAGCATAGCAATCCCTTGTAGCAGATTCCCCCCAATAAGAGACTGCACTCCAAATTGAGGGTGAAGTAGAACTGAACACTCTGCTTTTATGCCCATTCTACAACCATAGTACCGCCCACAGGTTTTTGAAGTACAACCAATCAATACATACAATACACTCAGACACTCCCACACAAAATCCTCACCTCTGCCTATGATATAATTACTGAACACAATGGGCTAACGTAATTATCACAGGCAGGAAAATACACAGTTTTGCACAATATTCCTAACTCCAAAAGTATGCATCACATTCACTTACATTTTCAGAATCCGCATACTCCATATACAAACATACGTCAAAGTCATACAAATTGGTCCAGTGGGTCAAAAGTTAGTTGGAAGTCCCTTTGTGACCGCCTGCAAGCATGGCTTGGGTGTGGTAAGCCAATCATCTCCAGCATACAGAAAATAGTTATATTCACAACAACAGTAAAAACACATAAAAATACATAATTCCTATCATACTGAACAGAACCCCAACATTCAACCTATCCCCAGATAGCTTGGATCTGAGTGCTCACTATATCCGAACAGCGCTCATATCCCACGAACACAGTCAAATCGCCATTGGGTTAAACCATAGCAAGGGCTGATGAGAGAGAGGAGTGGCAAAACAGCAAGCTCCAACTGATCTGGCAGTGTCCCTGGGACAACGCCCTGCTGGAGAACAATAGACAGGAAACGGGGGAGGGGCACACCTTCCAATGTATTCAAAGGGGCAGAAAAAAGTACAATAAGCCCAAATAAGTTTCTAAAAGGGCAATACATCCAAGGGGCCATAGTCACATGGCAGGAGGCTGGCAATCAGTCTTCTCCAATGCCCATTGGCGAGGCTGGTTTCGCAACAACCTGTTTATCAATCTAAAATAGTAATTTGTAAACTCAAACCTGATTGTCATTTTGACCTATAGTGTTATAACAAATGTGGAATAGTAAATAGTTAAACAGTGAATATTTTCATAAATGCATGAATTAGTTTATATAGTGATAATCAGCAAATAGCACATGAATAACTAGAAGACAAAACATACAAGGTAGCCATTCAAAATACAGCAGAGATGCCCAAAAGGTAGACTAACAGATGTTGTAGAATTAAACTCCCACAATGCTTTGCATGTCTTTGCAGGCCTTTAGAATGACAAGGCATCATGGAAGTTGTAGTTTTCAAACATCTGGGGATCTACCTTTTGAGCACCCATGGAATACAGAATTTTTCCTGCTATTTTCAATGGGGCCAGATCAATAAGTCACAGAGGAATGAGATCTCTCTCAATTTGGCATGGTAGAATTTAACAAGATATCCACATAACTTTGCTTGTAAAAACATCACAGATTCACTGGGAACTGGTGTTTTGTTTAGTTGAGTGTTGAGTTGAATCCCATGCCAACACGTTCTCCTGTCAAAACATAGCAGCATGTTTTTACAACTGCACCCTTTTTTTTTAGCCCTGAACTAAAATTCCCCAGCAACCACAAGTATACTAAACTTGGCATACAAAATCAACTTACACCTTCAAAAATGCTCCTGTTAAGCTAAACAACTCTTCTAAAATTCAAAACCACGGAAAGGAATTTCCTTCACTAGGAATTTACATAGTGTTCTATAAACATCTCTTATTTTTCTGCAGTAATCACTTTACGTTGTCCAATATTTTTATTATCAATAATTTTGAAGGGGATGGTCCTTCCTTAACTGCCCCCCCGACACTCAATGAGGATTTATTGTACAAAAGAGCAGGAGCAAAATAATGTGCAAATTTAGAATTTGCCAAATTTGCAGGTCTGTCCTAAATGTTAGTAAGTTGACATATATTTATTTCTCTCTAAATCTATCTTTCTCTCTCTCTCTCTCGTCATCTCTCTGTGCCTGCCCGTCGCTCTGTTTGTTAATATTAATTTGAACACCTGTCTTAAATTCCTTAAAATATCTTCCAGTTGATGAGTTATATTGACAGATCAAGGGCCAGTACTGGTGAAGTGGTATATTGCTTGGAGCAAAGTACTTTATTGCTTGGAGCAAAGTACTTTAATACGTGCCTTTTGTTGTGATCATATATACACAGTTTGATGTGCTTTCGACAGTCATTTTTGAGCTGTCAAGTCAACATAAAAAGGTTTACGGTTTACATCCTACAGCACTGGTCATTTAGCTCATTGTCATTAATGAACTGTTTAAAATCTCCTCCCACCTAGAGCTAAACAGAGGTTTAAACCCACGAAGACCCATACAGGCATATACCCATTGAGATCCAAAAAGAGACAAACAGGCATAAACCCCCAGAGATAGATAGAGACACACAGGCATAGACCCACAGAGACCCATATAGAGACACACAGTCATAGACCCACAGAGACCCATATAGAGACACACGCAGGCAAAGACACACAGAGACCCATATAGAGACACATAGTCATAGACCCACAGAGACTCATACAGAGACACACAGGCATGGAACCACAGAGACCCATACAGAGACACACGCAGGCAAAGACACACAGAGATCCATATAGAGACACACACATTCATAGACTTACAGAGACCCACATAGAGACGCACAGGCATAGACCCACAGAGATCCATATAGATATTATTCCACAGGTAAACAGATATAGACATTCAGAGAAGAATGCATGCACGAACAATGAACAAAACTACAAAACGACTGCAGCTCACATGTTTATCAATAAGATATAGTAAATCAGGTTTCTGAGCAAGCAATATAGTATACAATAGCTGGATGTTCAGCCAAGTCAGCTTCCAGTTATGAATTTCACTGACTGGCCTTGGGTGAGGTAAAACTATTTCCATCAATTTCTGTGTGTTGACTCGTCTGTATGAGGCTGAATAAACAGCAAGGAAGGCCAAGTTCTTGTAGAAGTACATATTAATGTGTTCAGGCTTCAAAAGACTCTAGAACTATGGCCCTCAAGAAGAATGCAACTATTCTGGAATCCAGAATAAAATGATTTTAAATATAAATAGATAAAATATAAAATCTACAGAAGGAAATATAAAGCATAAAGGAACAAGTACACAAACATTACATCCCAGAAACAAAGGAAAGACACGTGTACAATGTCTAGCATTGTATGATACAGCTAAGTATGGGACATCTTAACATTTAACTTTTTAAATATTATTTAACACACCTGCTTCTTTATGTATGTTCTATTTATGATAGAAATTAATTAATGTTTAAATGTATTTTTGTTTCAGTATGATATGACAGTAGATAGCACAGTGTTGCCCCCCCTCAAAAAAAAAGTATTTCATAAAGATAGAATCTTTATAAAATACCTATTTTAAATGTGTTCAAAATTTACTGAAATTCCAACCTAGTCAAGAGATATACTGAGACAAAATGTGTATCTGTATATTCCTTCAGTCTGACACTTCTAGATACTGGGCAGAGCTACCGCTGTACAGAAATGTTAATTCCACCAGCCGTCTTCAGCAATGGCTGCAGGGAATTGGCTCTGTCTAAGGAGGGTCCCAGTGGTCTTGCGCCATCCTCCATAGACCTCAATACTCTCGCATGTGTGTCAGAGTACAATATTGATGTTGGCTCCTCCAAAGCGGACTCTCTGCAAGAATATGGCTGCACCCACGAGGAACAGGTTCCGGTAAATAGAACTCACCTTCATCTTCACCCCAGCCACAGGACTCCCAGCGATAATGTCACTGTCTAGGATATTCACAAATTCTGCAAAGTCTCCAGATGGTGACAGTGCTGCTTTGGATGGAAACAATAACGAAAATTTCAGTTGGACATAAAACTTTTAAAAAAATCTTTTACCAAATAATGAAGTAACAGACAAAGAAGCAGTGATGTAATCAATATATATGTATTGTATACATTTAATATATATTGTTACATATATTAAATTTATACAATACAATACAAGCAGTGCCTTGACATTGCCCATACCATATCACTCTCATTGAAGCCATGTTGCTTTTTTTGGACATACACATACATGGGCACACACATATATACACTGACACTTGCACATATGTACACATTCTGATACACGCACATATACACACACGTTTATGCACACATATATACACAGATATTACGAACACATTCACTGATACAACTGCAAGGAAAAACACAAGCACACACAAATATTCACTGCTGCCATGCATAGACACACATTCTCAGACACACGTATATGTCAGAGACATATATGCACACTCATACAGACACCAAAATATACTGTTATATGCATACACAAGCTGACAGACACACATACTGTCACACACACACATACACTGCCAGCAACACATACACACATACATGCTGACAGACACACAATAACTTTCACACCCACATTTACCCTGTGGTGTAGTGGTGATAGTGTGCTCTAAACCCCAACAGCAGCCATCATGCTGTATCCTTGTTCCATTATGATATGTAATATAACTACACATAGTAATGGAGCAGGGGAAAGTGTACTGCCTGCTGCCAGGAGTTACAGCACTCTATCACTTTGCCCTCAGCCACCTCAGCACCATATATCACCCTCACCCACCCTCCGATTAGCTTCTATTGTTTGAGGGTTTCTTACTGATTTGCCAGCATCTCCCTGTAAATACAGAGAGAAAGTAGAGTAGATGTTACAGCCCTCTCCGTGGGAGCACAGATTTAACAGCCAGATCTGAAATTGGAGAAGCAGAACCCCCTCCCCCATTTCTGTCTGGCACTGGCAGACTTTTCTTAGACGAAAACATGGAAGGAATGGATAAAAGGCGGTCATCCAAACAGCAGACATTACAGGTCACTGTGTCACTGTAGGAAAGAGGCTGCAGCCTACCCCCTCCCATCAGGCAGAAGCTGTAGCAGCTCTGAGGAGAACTACTATTACAGATAGCTGAACACCAAAGTTCATAACTCAGTGGCATCAAGCTGTTGCTTTCAGGACTTGCTAAAGGCATCATTTGCAAACAAAATGTATTTTCAATAAACAAATTTAATTTGCAATTATGCAAATTATGTATACACAATTGAAGGGTATGACTGCATATCCTGGCAATAATGTATACACAGGTGCTAAAGTGAAGGGGTTAAAAAATAATTTAGATCATTGAACGTCCCTCACAGGGCCTTTGAAAAAACCAGCAGTGAGAGGGTTATCTGCCACAGCTCTGCATTACTACTAATGATCTCCCAGTCAATTCACTGCTTCTCACGGGAACTTATTGGGAGACAGAATCCATGGGAGGCAATTGCTACACTTTACCTGTCATGCATCTCACAGAGAAGCATTGAAACCAAGGCTTCTCCTTGAGAATCCCCCTATATACATTTTGTGGCACATCTAAAAGCAAGTATCACCCTCCAACAGCCTAATTGGCAGCTGGGATTGTGACGTTCAGAAGCATAGCATTTCAATTTCTCTTGAAATCAGTGCTTTTAGAAACTGAGTAAGAGGGAACACCATGGCCTCAATTTATTCTTTTTGGATAATCTTTTTGAATTAATTCCTATTTTGGACACATTTTAAAAATGATTTACTATTTTGAAAAAAATATTCTAATTTGTAATATTTTGAACTATTAATATATATTTTCATTATATTTTTATACTTTGAAAAAATAAATTTTTCCAAAAATATAAAATCATTAGAAAAGATTATCCAAAAATATAAAATTGAGGCCTAAAGTACTTCTCAAACCTGAATTGCCTTGGGGGTTCATTTAACACAGTTGACCTTGCAAGTTATTACATATGGCAATGCCAAATAACTTCCAGATACTAAGATGGACAGACAGACATTGAGCATTGTTAAAGGGACACTATAGTCAACAAAACAACTTCAGCTTAATGAAGCAGATTTGGTGTGTAGATCATGCCCCTGCAGCCTAGCTGTTTAACCCCTTAAGGACCGGACTTCATTTGCGACCAGGCATCTTTTTACACTTTTGTGGTGTTTGTGTTTAGCTGTAATTTTCCGCTCTCTCATTTACTGTTCCCATACAAATTATATATTGTTTTTTTCAGGACAAAAGGGGCTTTCTTTACATACCATTATTTATATAATCTCATGTAATTGAATTTTTAAAAAATGAAAAAATATGATGAAAAATTGAAAAAAATACATGTTTTTTGACTTTTATGTGAAAAATCTTTTACTCATCTACAATAGCGAATGAAAAAAACTGCTAAATAGATTCAAAATTTTGTCCTGAGTTTAAAAATACCCAGTGTTTACATGCTTTTTGCTATTTTTTTGCATGTTATAGGGCTATAAGTACAAGTAGGATATTGCGGTTTCAAAACATAAATTTTTAAAATGTATCAATAGTGACATTGTAACACTATTATCTGTCATAAATCTCTGAATAACATCCCACATGTACATATTTTTTTTAAAGTAGACAACCCAGGGTATTCAATATGGGGTATGTCCAGACTTTTTTAGTAGCCAGTTAGTCGCAAACACTGGCCAAAGTTAGCGTTCATATTTGTTTGTGTGTGAAAAAAGTAAAAAACTAAATTGAACGCTAATTTTGGCCAGTGTTTGTGACTAAGTGGTTACTAAAAAAGACTGGACATACCCCATTTGCAATACCTTGGGTTGTCTTCTTTTGCAAATGGTATGCCATCATGGGGGTAATTCTCATTCCTGGGCTACCATACGCTCTCAAAGGCACGTAACCAACCTGGCCATTTTCAATGTAAAAATATTTGACCCATATATTTGACCCTGTAACTTTCAAAAACGCTATAAAACCTGTACATGGGGGGTACTGTTATACTCAGGAGACTTTGCTGAACACAAATATTAGTGTTTCAAAACTGGAAAATGTATCACAACAATTATATCATCAGTAAAAGTGCTGTTTGTGTGTGAAAAATGCAAAAAAAGTCACTTTCACTGACAATATCATCGCTGTGATATGTTTTACTATTTTGAATCAATGAATGTAATTTTTTATATGGACATATGAATAGTTCGTATTCTTTTTATTTATTTATATATACATAGATATATATACAATTTCATTCTAAGTGTATTTTGATATAAATATATATATATTAATATCAAAATACAGTTAGAATAAAATTTCGTATAGATATATAATTTTTTTTAATTTTTTATTATTATTTTTATTTTTTTTTTATTTAATTTAATTTACTTATTATTTGAATTTTATAATAATATATATATACAATATATATAGTTATTATATATATATTATATATATACGTGTGTAATTTAATTATAAGTGTATTTTTATATTAATATATGTACATATTAATCTAAAAATACACTTAGCATGACATTATATATATGATATATAGGCATATATTATATAGGTATAATATATGTCTATATATCATATATATATACACATATATAATAATATTTTTTTTATTAACTTTAACTTTAATTTTTTTTAATGATTTTACAGCAGCAGGGAGACTGCCTGTCAGCACAGGTAGTCCCCCTGCAGGCAGAGACTAGGACACCTATTGTGACCATGTGGTCGCCCTGTTGGGCGATCACATGGCCACAGGGGTCCTAATTTGCCATGGGGAGACTGTCTGGGCTGCAGGCAGTCTCCCCACAACGGGAGCACCGCCGATCGCCGCCGGGGGAACGACGGCGATCGGGTAAGTACATTTTAAATTTAGGACGGTTCAGGACCGTCGTCGGTCGGCAATGGGAAAATGCCGATGACGGTCCTGAACCGTCCCGCGTCCTTAAGGGGTTAAGTCTCTGCCTTATGAGTTAAATCCCTTTGTTTATGTTGCCTAGTCACACCTCCCTGCATGCAACTTACACAGCCTTCATAAATACTTCCTTTAACCCCTTAAGGACACATGACATATGTGACATGTCATGATTCCCTTTTATTCCAGAAGTTTGGTCCTTAAGGGGTTAAAGAGTCATCTAATGTTTACACTTGCTTTATTGCAAACTCTGTTTAAATCAGAAATTCTTATCTCCTGCTCTACTAATAGCTAACAAGACCCTTCAGGAGCCTCATGTATGTAGTTAAAGTTTAATTTACAGAGCAGGAGATAAAAACATTTTAAGTAAGTAACATCTAATTGAAAGTGAAACCATTTGGTTTTCATGCAGGCTGTGTCAGTCACAGGCAGGGGAGGTGTGGCTAAGGCTGCATAAACAGAAACCAAAGTGATTTGACTCCTAAACGGCAGAGAATTGAGCAGTGAAACTTCAGGGGCATGATCTATACACTAAACCTGCTTCATTAAGCTAAAGTTGTTTTGGTGACTTTATGGCTCTTTAAGGTAATAGAGTTCTTACTGTCAAATAGGCTTTCAAACATATTTTATTACACAAATAATTCTTGCACTCAGAAAATATATTCAGTTACATCTAAAAGTCTCTCGCTGTATTTGCCATCCGTGCTCTCTGATAGTCTTTATCTGATTTCCATGTGTACAGAAACCACTTTGTTGAAGTAGAAGGATTGTTGTGTTTGACTGCGGGAAGCAAATTCAATCATTCCCCCCAGTTTACTCTCCACACAATATACACCTGCACCGTTTCAGTGTTAGATATTTCTAACATCCCTGTGTGAATTTATTAATCATCTCATCAGTATTCAGAAGGAAACTGTCTGCATTTATTTAACACACTCTCTTCTGCAAAGTTGTATTTACTTACTCTGGCAAAATCATGCAAGACATTACAAATGACAATGTGAAGTCACTTCTTATCTATTCTGTATGTTGGAGCGGTAGATTGCTTAAGGTTGGTGGGGTCTAGTGAGCCATTTAGCTCATAATGTATTTACTGGACTTATGTGATGTTTTCTCAGGCTAGATAATATACAGAGAACATGACAAACAGCATTATTATCAGTTTAGAATTGTGTTGGGGATCATGTTTTTACATTTATCTCACACTGCACAAATGATGATGTCATCCATGTGATATTATTCACTGGAATTAATGATAAATAAAGCATGAATCTTCTACATTCAATGTGGGGTCGCTAATCGGGTAATTACACTCCTGAGCGGCACGTCACCATTCTAATGTCAGCAGCAGAAATAGGCGCCCTGTGACATATATGTACCAGTGCTGCTATAACCTTTATATCTTTCCTTTATACTTTAAACCCTACACTACACTATAACCAAACTTTATTACCTATACCAACACTGGCTCTAAATATTTGGCCCTACACAAGGGTTGAGAAAAAAGAAAATAACCCCCTTGCGGGGATACGATAAGTGTGTCCAGATAGTATCTCGATAGGGGGTAACCCTTGTATTGTATACAAAAAGAGAGAGTAGATGGTGTAAACCAAAGACCAGTGGTCTAGGTAACACCGGTGAGATACTAGGCTCTGCTGTCTGTTAAAATTGTAATCTTTAATTAGGTATACATAATCATGAACAAGCAATAAAACATAAAGAAAAAAATACTAAATAGACAAATAGAAAAACACCAAAGTGGTAAAACAGAAAGAGGAGATATTAAGGGGCTCAGGGAGTAATGGGAGAGGTATCAACTTAGACCAATGTATTCTAGATATATACCTCAATGATAGGAAATATAAGTGGTAGATGACAATGACTAATCTACTAACCGGCTAAATGCGTAGACAAAACCAAACCCTAAGGTGCTGGTTAAGGAAGCATACGCTAGTATGACACATTGCTTAGGGAGTGCAGCGTAGAGCCACAATCGTGTGTACTCATATGGAAGTATAGAGACAATGGGGTCTCAACAAAATATACACTTGCGGGTGCTGCAATAAGCAGTGTAGCATACAGGTAAATGTGGCCATAAGTAAGGCACTAAGTGCTAGTGGGACCAACAGCAGTAAGATATATATGATATGGTTCCCCAGTAGCATTCAAATGCTGAGAACTAGTGTAAAAAAGAACCTCCAGGTAGTCTGACACGCTGGCTACTGATTGCCAGCCAGGACCAAAAACCGTATAGTCATATAGAGGTATAGAGACATAAAAGTCTCCACAGAGTTACACTAAAGGGTACTGTAACATAAGGAGTTACATGAAAACTCATATGGCCACACATGAATAATTAAATGCTAATAGGGGAAAACCCCCAAATATAGGATAGACGGCTTCTACAATGTAGAGTGTTCCTATATAAGCATACAGTGTAGGTAGATAGTGTGAAAGGATGTCTCTGGTTTGGAACCAATCAATGATAGTTAAGGAGACTAAACAGTCCCCCTAGTAGACATCACCAGACACCCTACTACTTGGAACTAGCCTCAGTGCTGTCTGAACTGACTGGTCAAAGTAGGGCTAGTTAAGTAGTATAGTACACTTATCTATCCTAACACAAAAATACCAGCTAGTAGTAGTAATAGTCCTACTCTCTTATTCCCTCCAAAAAATCTCCAAACAGGCCCCAGCTCCTCTTAACCTAATACAACACCCCAAACATAGTGAAGTGGAAATAAAACGTGATTATAAAATCATCATCTTTTTCTGCCTGCCTGCCTAACGCGTTTCGGCGCTGTAAAGAGCGCCTTTCTCAAAGGCTGTCAAAGACAAGGGTTGGGCAAACAGTAAATCCCAGATGTTGTAGAACTACAACTCCCAAGATAATTTGACAGTCTAGAGGATGGAAAAGTATCATGGCATTCAAAGTTCTAGAATATAAGGATCTAGTTTTTGTCCAACCCAGCCCTACACTATGCACCAACAACCTCACTGCCTTAGATTATTATTAAAGAGACACTATAGGCACCCAGACCACTTCAGCTCATTGAAGTGGTTTGGGTGCAGTGTCCCATCATCGTTAACCCTGAGCATGTAATTATTAGGATTTTTAACACCCTGCAATAATTACCTGATAGGATTAAGTCCTCCTCTAGTGGTTGTCTAGCAGGCAGCCACTAGAGGGACTTCTAGCTCTATAGAAGACTTTTGGTCACCTAAATGATGCTGGACGTGCATGAGGACTTCCAGCATCACCGGAATCCCCATAGGAAAGCACTGAATAATGCTATCCTACGGGGAAATCCTAATGCGAGCATGACCATTGCCACGCATGCGCATTAGGTCTCGCCCGCTGGCTAATGTTGGTGCTGGGCCCAGGTAAGTGACAGAAAAGGTTTTTCTGCACCACGGAGGGAAGGGGAGGGGGAAGATATAGTGCCAGGAAAAGAGTTTGTTTTCCTGGCACTATAGTTTCTCATTAACAGACATCCTAACATGAAAATATCATTCAATATAAAATATACATCAATCTTCTGAGTTAGTTCATATGTTATTTTCAGACATTTATCAAGTCATTATTTTCCCATTACACAGTTCACCATATATGAGTATAATTGATGTACAGTAGATATTAGGTAAGAGTGCTTAACACATAAAACATCTTATATAGGGCTAATCCCTTAAAGTCATTGGTGGAATAGTGGGTGTCTTCTTATCTTCCAGCTCTGATTCGTCCACTTTTTTTCTTCAGCTGTGTCCACTTCGCCGAGAATGGAAAAAAGCCGGGTCCGTTAAGGTGCTTTGTTACTTCCGTGTACGTCATACGTTGCGCGTGTGTCACGTGATGAAAAACCTCGTCATGTGATGACTATGCGTTCCACACTCGGGAAAAAAACATGGCCGTGCGTTCCACCATGTTAGAACGGACTATACACCCACTATTCCACCAATGACTTTAACCCCTTAAGGACACATGACATGTGTGACACGTCATGATTCCCTTTTATTCCAGAAGTTTGGTCCTTAAGGGGTTAAGGGATTAGCCCTATATAAGATGTTTTATGTGTTAGCTTGTTAGGGTGCTGTTTTTACTTGATGTACCTATTACTGGATAATTGTTGAAAGAGGTCCCTGAGGAAGTCCTGTTTTGTGTAAGGACGAAACGCGTAGGACCAATACCTTTTATCTATATTTGTTTTTACTATTTTATTTCATTTTTGTACACCCTCTTAAAATCCTTGTAGGTGAATAAATTGCCTTTGGAGTATTCCGTTTTGGTTGCTGTTTCTTTGGAATCTTTGGCTGACCTGGATCCCATATTGGCTATCACTGGAGGAGGGAAAATCAAAAAAGACAAAAAAAACCCCATTTCCACCAAGGGGAGGCACCCATAACACGCTTAATTTACCTGGAATATGTGAGTGCATATTAATCACCGAAAGTTTTAAATTAGTTTTGTAGCAATATTTGCACTATGTTTTGTCCTTCTTTATAGGTATACTAGCAGATACCCAAAATAGCCCATCAATTACACAGTTCTGTTATACGGTTATCAGCTGGGAGATAACCCTGGGAAGCAGTGTACCTATCAGCTAAGTTTTTTATTATTATATATTTTTCTTCACGGGTGTCCGTGTGTTTGTTATCTGTTACATAAATCTTTGTCTCCCCAATAATAAACATATTTTCAAGTAGTTTCCACATTTCTGCTAAAATCTCAATCCAAACTTAGTTCTCCAAAACTTTCTGATGTAAGTCCTTAATCAATATTTCATGCATCAGATTAGTACTTGCTATTTAGGTTTGAAATCAATTGCTCATGTAAAATATATGCAATTTAGATTTATGTTCATGTGCAGCACATTATGTGTGCTTTATTTGTGCCATACAAGTGAGAAATCCATGGATTTTACTGGCACATATGAGCACTTTTCAGCTTTTGTCATTTGCATGAGAAGTGCATGTTTTTTGCTTACTATAGAAACATAGCAGATTAGCAGATTAGGCTCGCCAACGCAGGTGTTAATGTGGGCTTGTAGCATGAAATGTGTGAAATATTTTCTACCAATCAAATTGGCACAGATAAAAAAAATATATTGAAATCACACAGATTAGAGCTCAGAGCAGGAGGATATTATTATAATCTGTAATATACACTTTTTTCCCCCATGCTTTTTTCTGCTGGTAAAGGTGCATGCAGGAAATATGAAAATGTGTGTGTGAACTCTCTTGGAATAAAGGTAGTGAGATGTACGTGTGAGCATGTTAGCAATTCTCATGGATAGTGTGTGATGTAGAAAGACAAACTCCAACCATACAGTTGGCATAATTTTACATTTTATATTGCAGATATCTACATAATTGCCTATTTTATGAATCCCCTAATATTTGACATGAGTACTGAACTCTAAAAATTAAGCTATTTTTTCATAAAGCAAAAAATAACACATTTATAGTAAACGGAAACTCATACGGTATAAATTGTTCTTTCCCTAGTTATTGGTCCCTGAATTAGATTGGTGTTTTCAGCATCATAGTATCTACATTTTATTTTTGTGTTATGGTGCTATAAGTCTACGGGTGCTACAATACAATAAATTGTAATTTCATTCAGCTTGGATAGCAACATCACTCTTAGAAAACTTGGATGGGTTTTAAATAGCAAAATTGTGCAAATTATCCATCTTAGGTTTTTGTTTTTTTTCCAATCAAGAATTTGAAAACGTGATCTCTTTACATCGATGTCAAAGGGCTGATATTCTGTTGTGTGCTTAAAGTTCATATTTTAAATATTCCTGCAGTGTTTATAATGTTGATCTTTTTGTCATTTGAATATTAAAGTTCACATACTTTAAAAGTTCATAGATTAAGCTGCAATAAATCCCAGATGACTCTGTATATGCAAATAAAATCAAACTGTTGCTTTTGTCTGTGCATTTCAGTAGTAATTGTAGAATTCAAATAATTCTAAGCACAGTCAGTGTTGCGGCAGGCTTTTTACATTAGAGTATATAACATCCAGTGTCATTTAGATTTATGCATTTATACCAAACACATCTCTGGATGATTAATGAGGAGCAAATTGAGATACAGCTACTAGTTTTCTTCTCGTACAGAATACTTTGCTGTGAATTAATCCTCTGAATTCCACATGGCAGTAAACACAACCTGAATTCAGAAAATGCCCTAAAATATACAGACTTAGAATTTCAACTTCATAAATCAAAGTAACCATGTGCAATACACTTTATTCTCTTTAAGTTTTCACTTGCCCTCCTTCTGTCACCTGGTTGTGCGCCTTTGTACACACTGCTCAAATAATTGCCTCTAAGGGTTACATAGTTACATAGCTGAAAAGAGACTAGTGTCCATCAAGTTCAGCCTTCCTCACATATGTTTTTGCTGTTGATCCAAAAGAAGGCAAACAACCAGTGTCTAAAGCGCTTCCAATTTTACAACAAACTAGGAAAAAATTCCTTCTTGACCCCAACATGGCAGTCAGATATCTCCTTGGATCAAGCAGCTATTACCCCACTAATTAGAAATTATATCCCTGTATGTTATGTTTTTGGAAGTGTTTATCTAAATTGCTGTTTAAACATCTGTATGGACTCGTCAGGCAGAGAATTCTATATCCTTATTGCTCTTACGGTAAAAAAACCTTTTCTTTGCCTTAGATGAAATCTCCTTTCTTCCAGCCTAAATGCCTGAACTTGTGTCCTATGTATAGCCCTGTTTATGAAGATATCCAGATAATGGCTTGTACTGGCACCAAATATATTTGTATAATGTTATCATATCCCCTCTGAGGCGCCATTTTTCCAAACTAAAGAGATTTACATTTTTGAACCTTTCTTCGTAACTAAAATGCTCCATTCCTTTCATCAATATTGTAACTCGTCTTTGCACTTTTTTTAGTGCCATGATATCCTTCTTTAGAACAGGTGCCCGAAATTGCACATAAAAAGGCAAAATTATATTTTCTTTCATACCAAGAATTTATGCCTTTATTTATGCATGACAAAACCTTATTGGCCTTAGCAACTGCAGATTGCCAATGCATATTGATGCCTAATTTGTTGTCTATAACAATTCCCAAATCCTTCTCATGTGTGGTTACCCCTAATTCACTACTATTTAGGGTGTAAGTTGCTTTTGCATTCTTGACCCCAAAGTGCATAACTTTGTATTTCTCTACATTAAATTGAATCTGCCATTTTAGTACCCAGTCCCCCAATCTATCTAAATCCCTCTGCAGCAAAGCAATATCCTGCTCACATTGTATTACTTTACAAAGTTTTGTATCATCTGCAAACACTAAAACATGGCTTTTATTGCCTATTTCAAGATAATTTATAAATATATTAAATAGAAGCGGTCCCAAAACAGAACCCTGAGAGACCCCACTTACCACTGCATGCCATATACAGACCCTGTGCTCATGCAATGCATGCAGCATTCACATCCTGTATACCACATTTTGACCATACCCTAAGCATTCACCCACAACATTCACACACCACTCCCAACATTCCTATTCAGGTCACAAACAATTATATTTCTGGGGCATATGGGTGACTTAAATTTCTGCCCCAACATGCCTTTTAGATGAGTATTCAACTCCAATAACAACAGAATAATGTCTATTTGTGTAGAAAGTACATGAAGTACAGTATAACTGTGAAAGAATACACAGGGCTTATAGTAGATAGATGAATGAAACAAAACTTAAAAAAACACAAGACCAACCGACATAGAAGTTACATTAATTTTCTCTTTTGTTTCTTGTGTCCCAGTTTGTATATGTCTAATTGAGTTTTTAGAATTGAGATTTTGTGTTTCTTTCATAGAAATTTTCATACAAACCATGGAAACAAGAGAATGTTGGCAAGATGCCAAAGCAGAGGTGGATGTAGTAATGTGTCTGAAGGATAATTTTCAGCTACTTAGCAAGCAAATTAAGCCATACAACTTCACGATTATGTGTTAGTCAGCTTCAAACATAATAGCACCCCGATAAGGGCTTAACAGGGTGTAGTAAACCCAATTGCTATCCACAACAAAATACTTAATTATCCCATGATTGGGTAAGTCATGCATATAAAACATTCGATCCATCTTAATTCTTCCTGTCCACTGACTTCATGCTCTTAAATATCAGCTATGTCATTTTTTCCTTGTTATTCTAGTGTTTGTATGATATTAGTTGGAGACTAACTAGGTACAAGGAATTTATTAAAACAGAGCGGTAGGTGCAGTGCTTCAGTAATCCTTGACAAGGTATACGTGGAGAGAACCAGAGAAGAAATAATAGTGTAGTATTTTAAAACTGTACTATTACTAATACTACACTATTATTTCTTCTCTGGTTCTCTCCACGTATACTTTGTCAAGGATTACTGAAGCACTGCACCTACCCCCCTGTTTTTATCCAGTTTTCTGATCGTAAAAGAGAGATTCTGTATTGGTGTTCAAGCTGCTTTTGGACTATCATTTTGCTTCCGCGCTGAATTTATTTTTGTGTGATTAAGGAAAATCAAACAACCCCAGAAGGATGGAAACTCTTTGTTTTGTAGAGGGATTTAAAGTTTTTTTTATAGATAGACATATAAATACAGATTTGGGAACATTCCAAATAACAGTCATGACTTTACATTGAAAATCCTCTAATCCTCTAGGAGAATATTTGCAACACAGAATTTTGACCTGGATGAAAATGTTATACTCTGAAGAGAGAATTTAAAAACTGAGAAGGCTATGACAAAAAATAAATATATTCAAAATCCAGCCAGTGCTGGTGATGCCTAAATGGTGGAAGTGCCCAAATCTTACTGAATCGGGCAAAGGTTATATTGACTGCAAATGAGCTCAAATATAACTATTTTTATTTTTAGCATTTGCATAGTGCCAATTTATTCTGCAGCACTTTACAATAATAAAGAGGGAAATTTGACAATAAATGAGACAATTAACAATGCTTATAGGAACAAAACGTCAATGAGGACCTTGCTCAAACGAGTTTACAATCTAGTGAAGGTGTTATAATCCCTAATGCCCCAGAATGTCTCTTATACGTTATTCTTCCAGACCAATGCTCCAAATCAGAGAAGTGTTTGATATTTCATATCCCTATAGCAGCTCTAACTCTAGGTGCATGGAAGTGGGCATCCCTTGAAATACCTAACACAATTAGTATCCCCAAAAAGTGCATTTGAGAAGTCTGCCAAAGTCTATATGTTACAAAACAAATTTGGAGGAAGGCATGAGAAAAATGGCACAAATATATGGCGTCATAATATATTTCTGCCTGGTTGGTTGTTACTGTAACTCCCTTTTTTATTTACCCCCATTTGGTTCATTACTCAATATGTTAAATATTTTCTTTATACTACTGATATCTCTTTGATGTACACTCTATAATATGCAATCTATTGAACATGGATTACCTTATTAGACAAATGTATAGACATCAAGATGTCTTGATTTATATATTGTGAATAGACAATGATATGCATATGTTTTTCCTAAATTTAAGCAACAAGCAACTAAAGCACTTTATCTTGCTGAAGTGCTTTATATCTGAAAAGTGTAGCCACTTATCGTTTTTTGGTTTACAGAAAGCGCAGACTTCCGTAGAAATATTGTTATGCTTGCCATTCGGACAACTGGTTATTTTGCTTTCCAGTAGTTTTGCTCTGTGGAACTAAACTCAAGAGGCAGAAATTGCCCATTACACCTGCCGTGCAAAGACTTCTTATTGAGCTGCATTGGGAAGTCTGTGAATGGACAGCCACAGAAGATCTAGGCTACAGAAGAAGGGCAGGACTGGCAGACGAGATCTGCAGCTTTTGCAAGCTGTTTTTGAGATATATCCAAATGAACAAATGAGGAACTAAATGAAGCATGTTTTCACTGGGTTGATATCTACTAAATATTGATTTCTACTAAATAGAGATATAATTTTTTTCTATGTGTTATAAAAACTGCTGCTACAAGAGCAGCTCCTTGATGGGCATGACTCCAGGATTTTTTCTTTTTGCCTGCATGGATAATATTCCCCTTGCACAGAGTAATCTGAAAGTACCTGTTCATGTATGAGTTTGTTCCATTACTTGCTCATTAATGCTCCAATTAGAAGGTTTAATTCGTACTTATGAGGACAGCAAAGTTTTAGCCCAAAGGAGAAAAGTAAATTGCAGCTTAATCCAAAATTGAGATCTCCTTCAGGTTTGGATTAGTCTGTAATTTGTAGTTTTATTGTCTATTTAACCCTATATGTCTGCTAAAAGAAAAAGTGATGGTTCTATGCCAATCAGTGATGGTAGTTGGCACGTGTTAGCATGAGTTAAAAAAAAGAAGCTGTTATCCAACTAAAAAAAGTTAACATTATTTCAAGAACATACCAAAGAGAGTCCCTACAGACTACAATTTACCAAAAAGCAAACAGCCACATGTTCATCCAATGTATGCTCATTAATGCTCGGGATGAGAATATAATTTTGCCTCTTTATAAATCACTGGTAAGACCACGTTGTGAATTTGCAGTGCGATTTTAGTCACCTGTTCTAAAGAAAGATATTATGGCACTAGAAAAAGTGCAGAGGCAGGCTACAAAATTAATAAAAGGAATATAACATTTTAGCTATGAAGACGGGTTAACAAATGTAAACCTCTTTAGTCTACAAAAACAGCACCTCAGAGCGGATATGATAACATTATACAAATATGTCCCGGGCCAATACAAACCATTGTGTGGAAATCTATTCACAAACAGGACTATACATAGGACACAAGGTCATGCGTTCATACTTGAAAAAACTGGAAAGACAATTTAGTCTAAGAAAAAGTAAAAGCTTTTTTTACTGAAAGTACAATAAGGATGTTGAATTCTCTGCCTGAAGAAGTGGTTTTATCAGAGTCTGTACAGATGTTTAAACAGAAGCTAGATGCATACTTGCAAAAACATAATATTCAATTATATAATTAACTTCTTGATCCAAGGATGAATCTGACTGTCTCTCTGGGATCAAGAAGGATTTTTTTTTCCTAATGTGTTACAAAATTGGAAGTGCTTCAGTTTTTTTGCCTTCCTTTGAATTAACAGCAAATAATAGAATGTGAGGAAGACTGAACTTGATGGACACGTCTCTTTTCAGCCTATGTAACGATAGGCACCCATTGAAGTGATATGGGTGCAGTGCCCCTGTCTCCTTAACCCTGCAATTGTAATTATTGTAGTTATTGGGAAACTGCAATAATTAACTTACAGGGTTAACTCTACCTCTAATGGCTGTCTGCTCTTCCAGACAGTTACTAGAGGTGCGTCTGGGTCCTTTGCAAATGTCAGGTCCGATAAATGATGATGGACATAATCACGCTTTGCATGAGGACATCTAGCATCAGCTAAAACTCTGAAGGAAAGCATTGATTCAGTGCTTTCCTATAGGGAAGTCCTAATGTGACTGCAGGTCCCACATAGGCTGATGTCCGTGGAGGAGGAGCGGTGGTGGAGACTGACCCAGTTCTGAGGGACTTCGGTGCTGGAATCAGCTTAGTTACAAAAATGAGTTTTAACCCTTTTAGAGCTATTGTTTCCCTTTCAGGTGGAGAGTGGTGATAACTGTGTAGGAGCTTGATGAATGATCCTTAACCCTCTCTCTGGCCTGTGGGTTGGAGAAAAATGAGAAATGGTAGGGTGGGGGGAGAGTTATTAAGCCCTAAAAAGCTCTCTGGCACTAATACAAATCTTCCCGAACAAAATAGAGAAGTAGGAAATGTACAGTGTAATTCCCTCCTCAATATGTGCAGTAAGTGTTTTTTTTTCCTCCAATATATCCCTTTCTGTAAGAAACATAAACTTTCTGCTATTCATTTTACTTCCTGTCACTACTGTTAAGGCTTCTGTAACTCAAATGAGTTTACATACTGACTAAAATGTATTTATTTTACCGACAAATAATCGTTTATGCTGACAAAAATGGTCCATGTTATTATGATTGATTTTAAAGCTACATATCTCCTTCTATTCTATTCAGATTTTTCTCCATCTTTTTTTATTACCATTCCTTCCTTACTTCCCAACACCTTAATGTTCCCCAGTAAAGTGTGGCAATAAAGGTTACCGCGTCCTTGTACTTTAATTACTTCACAATAGCAGTAGCCGTAAATCCAAGGAGTGTAAGAGGATATGCGATTTAGTGAGTACACAAAATGTATCCTTTGGATTTCAACTGAAAATAAAGAATACATACTTAACAGCAACAGAACTTAAATGAGACCTCTCAGAATTACACATGGTATACAACAAAATCCAACCGGCCCTACATCGCAGATCAGTGAGGAAAGTAAATACATTACCATGATGGTTGATGCTATATTAAAACACATGTAAACACTGAAGTAAAAAGAATAAAGATTTTATTTCTTTAAAGGGACACAGTAGTGACCAGACACTTAAGCGTCATAAAGCTTGTCCTTGAATGCTGACTATTGTAACCGCTGCTGATTCAGAAAAACAGGCAGTGTCTATATTGCTGCCTAACACTATAGTTGCTCGGAGAACCACTAGAGGGATGCAGCCCCTCAATCTTTGCAGTACATATTTTCAGCATCTCCATGTTCTGCATGGTGATACTGAATGCTACCAATAGGGATGCATTGACTTAATGTATCTCTATAAAGAGATTGTGATTGGATCAGCATGGCAATATGCCACACCTCCACAATTGCTTCCCAATCCTCTTCTATGGTTAAGTAATGGATTGGCTAAGATCATCAAGATTGATGATCTCAGCCATGGAGACTGAAGTCGGAACGGAGACCAGCATGTTACAAGATATAGGGTACATAAATCTAAAGTTTTTATGCACATGGAAGGGGGCACCTAAATAGTTTGTTAGCGACAAAAAAATATGAATAAATGCTTTCATTCCTACTGACAGAGTTTTCCGTTGTATACAAAGAAAAAATATCAATGAAATAAGTAACTAACTAGTAAATAAAAGTCAAATTACAAAACTCAGATAAAGTTGGGTCCAAATACATACTTGAAGTATCCCGTGCTATTACTATTCACAGATGAGTTACATGCATTTTCATCCACCTCACCAAGTATTAATTGCATTTAAGCCATACCAAACTTAAAGGTCACATGTATTTTTGGCTTTGAGGTATGCACTGTTTAAGTCTGATTGTTCCTCAACCTCATTGTAAATCCCACAGTTCTTTTTTGCATATTATGAAAATTAATGATTATAAACATTCACATAAAAAAATGAGTACAGCTAACAAGAACCTACATGTTAAAGGGGCACGAAGGTCACCAGAACAACTACAGCTTAATGTAGTTGTCCTGGTGAATATAATAGCTCCATTCAGGCATTTTCATGTAAACACTGCCCCTAGGGACACCTCCAAGTGGCCACTCCTTAGATGGCAACTGGAGGGGCTTCCTGGCTCAGGGCTGCACAGTAAGCAGCCCTGCCGTACAGCATCCCCGCACTCTGCATGGAGACGCTAAATTTTCCTCATAGAGAAGCATTGACTCAATGCATCTCTATGGGGAGGTTCTGATTTGCTAAAATGGTGTTTGGCACCGCCCACTTGGCTAAAAATCTACACTTTTGATGATGTCACCAATGGGGGCGGGGTCAGCGCCAGCGGACCAGTGGAGAGCTGAAAATAAGGTAAGTTTTAACCCATTCTGAGGGGCTAAGGGGGGACAAACCAACTAAATGGTGGGTTTTCAATATAGGGTCAGGAATACATGTGATCCTTTAAGTCTCCTGATATGGATTGTCTGTAAAGTATTGCTGTGAGATATTGCTCTTTGATGGTCAACTTTAAAACTTTTTCAGAATAAATATTCCAGCACAAAAGGTCTGTTGGTAGTGGAACACTACCAGCAGGTAGATTGCTAAGTATAAAAGTATCCTTAGACTCGTTCTATCTAAACTCTTTCATCATTATGGTGGACACTTGCTCTTTTGATGCATTAATAAATATGAAATCTTCAATAATGTGTAAATGGATAAAATTCCAGTATTTCTATCAGGATCTAGAATAGCAATGAGATTAAAGGGAAACTTTGTAGTGAAGCTCTTCCAGGATTAGTGAAAAGTAGGAGATTTAGAGATGCAGAATTTGACCAAAGTGTCTTACCTATTATCCAGTTGGAGAATTCTTCAATTCACAGACCGACAGACACACATATAAAATTGGTACATTTGCGACACATTATAGATAATCTGAAAGATGAAAAGTTGTCAAATTACTTATTTATATAATAGCATGATGACTTTATACTCAGTTGTTTGGGTAGTTCTTCAACATATAATTTCTAATCCCACTTTAATTTATATTCAAACAGATAAAATCTATTGGTATTAGCAATCTATGCCCAGACTTTAACCCCTCACATATATTGCTGGTACACCAAGAAGACGATTGCAGGAAGGAATTAAATATCTTCTCATTTCTTTGAAGAAGAGGATATTTTATTACTGTAATTTAAATGCTGTTCCTGATTTTATGTATATATATATATCAGCAAAACATATTGCTTCCCTGGTATATGAGTCATTTTCACATGTGGCTAAATTGCATTCATAGGTGTAGAAAATTACTATTATTTAGAATATATGATGTATTCATTTTCCAAAGAGGATCCCAAAACGAGTACATTGGATTCATATTGTTGTTGAATTGAAGTACTCTTTTATAAGATATAAAAAAATTGGTCTAAAATATGAAATGCACATAGATTTTTTTCATGTAATGTGCAGTTAAAGCTATAGAATATACATACTAATAATAGTTAATTTATAGGTATTATTAATAATATTTTTCTGATACAAAGATAAATTGCATTGCCATTTTAGAATCAAGAGGGGGGGGGGGGGTGTCCGGCCACCATCTTGGATGGCCACCATTTAGAGAAGCTCAAGGGACATTGGGACATTAATGTTTCTTAATAATCATTTCTAACTCTAATGGACTAACTTTATGCACTACAGGTGATTTATAAACATTTCATCAAGATGCACAAGCAAAAAAAAAAAAGAGAGAAATTGTGCCTGTAATGAAGAAATCTGATGGAGGGGCTAAGGGGTGTTTAAGGGCTTGCAGGCCCACTCCCCATCCCATAATATAAAACCGTGGCTTATTTCGCTGCTAAAATCCCCATTGGTATCAGTGGGGAAGCCTTCCCCTCCCTCCAGAGGTGCTCCCCCAGTCCGCACATATGAGAGAGTGGCCGCGACCTGCTCACATCATCACACAGGCAGCGGGACCATGGCCACATCAGCCGCCAGCTATGAGCACGACTCAATGCGCTCCGAGCATTCAGCACGCTCAGAGTGCAAACAAGTTACAGTCCATAATGAATGCGCCGTTACAGTCCATAATGAATGCGGCAGCGAGGCTCCTCTTCCTTTCCGCCCGCACCTCCCATGCCTCACCCTTCTGTTAGTCCCTTCATTGGCTTCCTATAAAATAGAGATCAATTTAAAATTCTGGTTCTTGCTTTCAAATCTCTACATACTGTTGATCCCACCTATCTATCCTCCCTTATACACAAGTATGTCCCGTCTAGGCCCTTACGATCTGCTGAAGACTTACGTCTATCTTCTGTCCGTACTCCCACCTCTGATGCTCGCCTTCAAGATTTCTCGAGGGCTGCACCGTTCCTGTGGAACTCGCTTCCCTCCTCCGTTAGATGCTCACCCAGTCTCCACTCCTTCAGAAAATCATTGAAAACTCACTTCTTCATAAAAGCGTATCAATTAAACTGTTAATAGCTCCCGAATGATTCCTCTTCTGCAACTGTCACTAGTCTAATACTATCCTTACCTTTTTTGTGTCATTTTACCCCACTCCCTCTAGCATGTAAACTCATTGAGCAGGGCCCTCAACCCCTCTGTTCCTGTGTGTCCAACTTGTCTGGTTACAACTACATGTCTGTTCGTCCACCCATTGTAAAGCGCTGCAGAATTTGACTGCGCTATATAAATATCATAATAATAATAATAATAATAATAATAATATGGCTATACCTGCACAAATGGATATTGACTTTTCCACATGTAAGATGGCTACTGCCATCCTCAAGATGGCCACTACAGAAAGAAATGCCACAACAAAGATGGCTGCCGAAATAGAAGAATTATCTAAGTATAACGGTATACTTCCCTCCAGGTGTGCCAATATAATCAGATTTACTATGGGAAATCCTACAAGATATAATGAAGGATTTGAAAGAATTTAGAAATGGAATTTGTGACAATGAAACAGAGTGTTGCAACCCTGGAACATAGAGCGGATACTACTAATGACATTCTAACACATCATGCTGTGGAAATTGAGGATTTCCAAAAAAAAATAAAAGCTGTGGAATTACAACTACAGGCTACTAACACAAAAATTAGTGACTTGGAAGACAGTAGAAGGAGAACTAATATTAGAGTGCGTGGGATCCCTGACTCTATTCAACCTGCTTTGTTGGCTGATTACCTGAGAGTTATAACGTGTTCAGTACATCCAAACTTAACTGACTCGGACTTTACTATTGATCGTATATATCGCCTTTAAAAACTGAATAACTCTCCTAAGAATTCTCCTAGAGATGTAATAGCAAGAATTCATTTTTTCACAGTGAAATAAGTTTTTTTTTTATGGCATTGCGATCTACTGAGTTTCCAAGCGAATTCCATCATAACATTTTTTCCAAGATTTTTCCCCGTACACGATGCAAAAAAGGAGAGGATTTAGGCAATTTGCTTCGGAATTACGCCAGAGAAATATTTGCTACCGATGGGGGTTCCCAATTAAAGTTTTGTTCCGTTTAATGGACGCAATTATACCAGAAGAAGGAATGGATATAATTCATACATTGCCAAAAGAGATAACTACAACTTTACAACGATCACCCAGGATGACACCTCATCGTTCCAACTAGGTTAGACATCTGGAGATGATACCTCAATACACTACTCCTGATCCTGACTCCTGAGTTCTGTCTGCTGTTTTTGGCTTCCAACTATTTTTTTTGAATATTATTTGTTTTGTTGAAGGTTCCTGGTTCTTGATTCCTGGATTTCGTTATGGATGTGAGTTTGTTAAATCCTGATTCCTGTCTTCGATATTCTGACCCCTGGATTGCTGATTTGTCATACGAGTTTTCAGTTGGCTCCTGGTTCCTGTTCCATGCTGAAAGTTCCTGTTAAGGCTGAAAGTTTTAAGTGACTAGCTTGCATATGATATGAACATTGAAACGCTTCAGCCTTATGTTTATTTTTCTTTATTTATCACTTTTTATCTTCTTATCTTCTTACTTTTATTATTTGTTTAATGTTTTTACTATTCATCTACAAAGATATTTATTTTTATGTTTATTCTCCCTTTTTTCCCCTTTTTTATTCTATACTTATAGTTCATTTTATTTGTTTTTTATTTTTTGAAACACGTGGTTCTAATATTATTTTGATTCAATACCCAATGTTCCTGATCCTCCTCCCCCAACATAGGCCTGTTAATTTATTTTGAAATGGAGAAGTTTTTTACTCCTCCTCTCATGGCCTTCTTTTTTGTATGTTTACTTTTTTTTATTTTTTTTATTTTATTTTTTTCCCCTTATTCAAGTTTGGCCACCTTTTTTTCCTAAACAGTGTTGTGTTATTATTATTTTGAAACAAAAAACAAATGTTTCTAGATATGTATATATGATTGTCATACAACATTTACATGTATTTTTTTCTGCTGTAACATATGGATGCTATACTTGTTCTACTCAGGTGGGTAAGTCGGACATTTCTCTCCCTATTCAATTTACACCCCTGAATGTGATTTGGGCCTCTTACAGATTTTTATATTTTTTACTTTTTTCTAATCGTTAACTATAAATAATAGATATGGTGATACATTTTTTCCCCTCAATGTGAGGGGCCTAAACACATCACATAAACGTAGGCTATTGCTAGGTGAGACGAAGATTCATAAATCTGACGTTCTATTTCTTCAGGAGACACATTTTAAACATGGTAAGATTCCATCTACTTTAGCAAAATAAATATCTTTTTCAGTTTCATTCCATGGTCAGATCAAAATCTAGAGGTGTCTCTATATTTTTCACAGGGGTGTGGCTTGCCGCACCAACAAGGTGGTTACTGACCCAGAAGGTAGGTACGTGATCTGGAAGGGTACGCTTAATAATGTGTCTTATATAGTGATGTCGCGAACATAAAATTTTCCGTTCACGAATGGCGACCGCGAATTTCCACAAATGTTCGCGAACGGGCGAACCGGGCGAAATGCCATAGACTTCAATGGGCAGGCGAATTTAAAAAAACCCACAGGGACTCTTTCTGGCCACAATAGTGATGAAAAAAAATAAAAAAAGGGTCCCCCCTCCATAAGCAAGTGGGGGCCCTAAAGTAAAAAAAGGGGAGGACCTATTGTCCTCCCCACCGGCCCCCACCCCTGAGCGGCGGTGGGGGCCCTAAATACAAATTGGGGGAGGGGAACCTAATGTCCTCCCCCCTGGCCCCCACCCCTGAGTGGTGGGTGGGGCCCTTAACAAGAAAAAAGGGGGGGACCTAATGTCCTCCCCCCTGGCCCCCACCCCTGAGCGGTGGGTGGGGGCCCTAAATACAAATGGGGGGGACCTATTGTCCTCCCCCTGACCCCACCCCTGTCATTAATGTCTATCTTGAAAGAATTTGACGAAAAATCTTACTATAAACAAAACACAAATAAAACTCCTGTGCTACCCTTTTTTGTCCCACAACACATATTAAACACTTTAAAAGAGGACTTTGACTTCGACTGGAGGGATTCATACATCTCCTATTTAGGTATTAATCTCTGTAAGAACCTGTCAAAGATGCATGCATATAATTTAGCTAGGGTCTGGCCCGGATGACATTGAGAGATGGTGCAGCATGGAAATTTCTTGGTTGGGCAGAATAAATTTGTCAAAAAGGACTCTCCTTCCTAAAATGTTATACTTTCTTAGAGCTATCCCTCTCACTATACATTCCTCTTTTTTAAGAAGGTTTACTCTGCCTTTCTGGCATTTGTCTGGAATAAAATACCCTGCAGAATTAGATTGGCTATTCTACAAAACAGGGTTAGTGAAGGTATGGGTTTGCCAAGTTTGAGTCAATATTATTTAGCAACTGATGCAGCTAATGCTCTTAAATTTTATTTGATACATGGTCACCCGCTGTGGTTGGAGATGGAGGATACTAAGAAATCTCCTTATAAGATAACTGAAGTGCTATGGTCTCCCTCTTCTCTTCGGCCGCGGATGGCGAACATGCTCCCAATCACCAAGACCACTGTTAAGGCTTGGGATGCTGTATTTAAAAAAAAAATTAAACCTTCTGCTTTTTGGTCTAGGGCCACTCCTCTGTCGGTGTTGCGATCCTCGCTACCTGACCTGGATGTGGAATATTGTCTCTCTCATTCTGTCAAACAGATCAATTATTTATTTTTGTCTAATACATTTTTATCTTTTGACCAGCTACAGACCAAATTTAGTCTGGATGCCTCTGATGCCCCGATGCACAGACAGATGGTAGAAAAAATTAGTGATCATTTGAAGGTGTCTGATCAGGATTTGGATGCTCGTGTAATAGAAATGTCTCTATTAGGGGGGCGGAGCCTAGCTGCCAAGCAGAGTGGACGTGCCAAAACCCAGCTCCTGCAATATCTGCCTGATTTTGGGGAATATACCCCGTAAACCTGGCACAGACCCACTCTAAAAGGGCCTAATTGAACGGGGAATCTCGGGGTGCAACTCTGGACACCCAAATCGTCGACCTACCCACCCGAGACCCCAAGCTGCGATGATCGGGGCCTGCAGAATGGCTGGCAGAGGGGAGACGGCCGCTCTCCTTTCCTCCTACCTGCTCCACGACCACCACGACTTTCAATCATCCTGCCCCCCCCCCCCAGGACCGGTGGGGGATATCCCGGTCCTCGCCGCGAGCCCAGACCGAGCTTCTGCACAGCGTATGGGCACCAGGGCCGGCGACACGTGACCCATCGAAAATGGCGGCGGAGTATTCAAGGCAACAACGGACTCAGCTTCAAGCACCTAACCAGAGCTCCGACTGCAGCACAGACCTCATGCAGCGTCTGGATGCACTATTTAACAACTTCTGGGAGAAGCTCCAGCAACGTGCACAGCGCGCCAAAGCAAAGCGAACGGATCCCATGGACCCAAGAGAGAGGAGCTGTGGGCAGCCGGGCAAGAGGGGGGCTCCCTCGGGCGCAGCACCGGACCAAAAGCCGACACTCACTCACCCCAGCCCACCCGGGCTGAAGGCCAAGAGGGCCCCGACCCGTCAGCGTCGGCCACATGGGCGGAAACACAAGCGGCAATCTACCTACAGACCTCCCGCCACCCCCACGAGGGGGAGACACTCGGGCAACGTATGCCACCGAGTCTCAGGCCAGAAGGCGCAGGCCTACATATCAGCCTGGGGCAGGAGGGACACCCCCACCCCCGCCAGATCTACAGCACCTCCTCAGGACCAGCCAGGGAACCTCAGCCACATTCCCACAGAAGGAATAGGATAAATGGCGACTCACCACAAACTCTCCTATGACCCGCATACGCTAACCCACGGGTCCAGATGCAAGTGATGGTGACGGTGACCGCTGCATACCAGCTTGATTTCATATGCTGACGACTGCTTTTTGCCAAACATTGCATACCTTACTTACGCTTGTTTATCTTAGCCTTCCATTAGTTCAGCTTAGAGCGCTAGATGTTTAACTTTATAATTTAAGAATCACACTGTTAATTATATTGCATCAGCATGAATAGACCTTAAGATTAATGTTACTATATCTGTTAAACTCATAGTATAACTTCCAAGCAATATAATATATAACTGTGCCCATGCTTTACAAAACTATGCACCTACTGCTAAACGGTGATTTGTGTATTGCACTAAGTGCTCATGTTCTAGCCTGTAGGCCACGTGAAGCCTAGGAGTACTGATCTATCAGTATAGCCTCTACTATACATATGCGTGACCTGTACTGTCCACAGTCTAGGTCCTTTAGCAAGCGACATAGAAATACTTCTAGATATTAAAGTATGAATAACTAAGCATGTTTCTATTAAAAAATTGTGCCTGATATACATATGTCCCGCATGTAAAGCGGGGGAATAGCCTGAGGACTGCTTTCGGGGCACCTCAGACATGCCTGTATCATTTTCATGCACTGCAAAAAAAAACAATTTAAAAAAAAAAAAAAAAAAAAAAAAAAAAAGAAATGTCTCTATTAGAAACAACCAACCATTAAAATCATTTTCAGAGATGAACCAATCTCGATGTGCTACTCTTATTTTGCCGGGACACTGTCAGGGGTGGTGGTCCGGTGATCGGGACCCAGTATGTCTGATGTTGATAGTAGGAGTCACTGTGTGGAAATGGATTAGCAGGGCCTGGTGCAGGGTAACCGCACGCCCCCTGGTGTTGAGCACCAGCGTTTGTGCGGCCACATACCAGGGACCTGATGCAGCTTCTGTGGGTCCCAGGTGCCAGATGATAATAAGCAGACCTCCCAGGATCTGGATAGGGTGGCTCTTCAGCAGATATGTATCCGGTACAGAAACAAGGAAAGACTAGAATAGACACCAAACAAGAAAACAAGTCAAACTAGGAGAACCCAGAACCAGAACAGGACAGAAAGCAGAACCCAGAACATGTACACAAGACATGAGGAAAACAAGAACAGGGCAGGACAGGACTGTACATGAACTGGTAATACAATACAAAATAAAACAAGACAAGAGATACAAGGCAAAACAAGAGGGGACATAACTAAGTACTATATATGTAAAACATTGGAGATTTAGACATACATAAATGGCCAAGATGTATGCAGCCCACCACTGCACCAAAGTACTCCAATTACGGTGGGTCCTAGACAGCCTAGATATGCGTGACTAAATAAACAATAATAAAACACACACAGCACTTACCTGCAAGAAAGACTTGGAATAACTGCCTGCAGGAACCAACTGAAACAAAAGGAATTATAGAAAAGGAACGGGTGTGGCAACAAAAAGCAAAAATTTTAAGGAATCCAAGAGACTGGGAATTCCAGGAACAGAATACGGGAATCAATCCAGAAAACTCAGCATAAAGAAAACCAGACATAGAATAGAAAACCAGAAAAAACAGAAAAACTAAAAAAGAATTGTAAAAAGAGTATTGGATACCAGAAGCCAAAACCAGACATCTCCACAAAACAGTAAAAATGGAAATCCAGCACACTCCCTTATCTACTAAACAGCTACTTTGGTGCTGACAGATTTTGCTACTTTTATTAAAAATACCTAATCTAGGCAAAAAATAATGGGGGTTTAGTTACATTATATGATCATATGTTGCATAAGCCTGCCACAACGTCAATGTACCCCATCTTTGGCAGGTCCTACTCTAACAACCAACTGTCTACTAAATTAATACTCACCCCCAGATGGTTTACCCAAAGCTACAGAAACTATACTAAGCCATATCCTGATCTCGACAACCTCAGTCATTCCTTGATACTGGAGATTGGATACTATTCCTTCTATGACTGAGGTAATAAACAACATATTAGAGATCAAGAGGTGTGAATTGGCCTTCAGAGCACCCTCAACACTCTGGAAACCCTAAAGTATGAATGGGAACTCTGGGAGCAGGAGGTCAGAAAAAGATATTCACTTTATCACTTGCCTCACTTGACCAGACACCAACACAGAAAGTTATCCAATACAATTTTTTTAAAAAACAAACAAAAAAACAAGAAACACAGATCTGAGATCTTTTTTATTTTTTTATTGTTATTTGTTATAAATCATAATTGACATAATGTTTATGACACAAACAATTTCATCTACATATGCAATTTATACTGGAAACATATACTCATCATATTCCCCTGTTATATTTTTTTTATTTTTTGTTTAGTTCATTTGTAATTTGTACAGTATTCATTATTGTAATTGAATAATTTTAATAATAATAAAAAAAACATTTGACAAGAATCAAGAGATATATTTTTTCTTCCCTCCGAGGCGAGCAGTTGGCAGTATTTTTGGGTCAAGTTTTTGTTGCCTCGATTTTATTGGGAGGCAGGGTAGAGTGTTGAAGTTGGTGAATTTGAGTCTTCATTTAGCCATTTAGCTATGACTTTTATGAGCATGAGTTGTTCTGAAAAATAATCTTTTTTTGTCCAATCTTTAATGAGTCAACTAAAAGCAATCAGTGTCCTCCATTGTCTCATTTATTCTCAGCATTTGGAAAAGGTAACCCACTTATCGCTCTGTAAAAGTTGCATTAGAGATGATCTACAAAGCATCTAATGACCATTACTGTGTTGTTGTGTTTCAGTGCTTGTACAAGCAAATAATGGTAACTTGAACTAATAGCCACTTATAGCTAATATGGACAGATGAAACTCTTTTCTTTAGGTAAAAGGATTAGTCATCCTTAAGCAAACTTTAAATAGAAAAAGTTTACTTTGATGTGATTCATTTCATTATGTTTGTCAAAACATTTTTACCCTTCTATTCCTTGGACAAAATCAAATAATTTATCATATGTTGTTGTATAAAATATGTTCATTTATTGGGCTCTATACTAAATATATGTTTGGATCCATTTTAAATGCAGCCATCTAGGCTGGCAAAAACGAGTTACATGTGTAAATATATTTTTTGTATTGGGGAAATTGGTGATATATAAATGATGTACATCTTAACAGGCAACTAGTATAGCAAAAAGAATTTTGGTTTAATTCAAAATTTGAAGTTTGTAAAATTTCAGATCAACCCAAAAAGTGCTGGGGAAGCAATAAGATGAGCCTTTTGAAAATAAGAACAACTCTTAATCTGCAAATTAGTGATTCAAAGTTGTTGTTTAGTAGAAGTGACTTCTAAATATGTCACCAAAAATGTTCAATTTATTCTGAATTAATACAGTTCAGATCTTTGGACCTTTTTGGTTCTAAAGAATCTCCGTAGAAGGGTAATTTGAAATTCTGAAATACAAATGGACACAGAACCGAATGTCCATGTATGGCCATATGGTGTAACCAATTTATCATATTTATTTGCTAATGAATGTGATTTTAAGTAGCCTTATAACATTTAAATTAATTTAATCTCTGTATTTTTGTCTGTGCGCTCTTTGCAAATGAAAGACATTGCCACTAAAATTTAATCTGACCCAAATTCATTTTTTCATTCCTAGAAGGTATATTTTGAGTGAACATGGAGTATGTTGGGGATATATTCCTTTCATGCTTGTTACAAGCTTACTCTTGTTTTGCCTCAACTTGTTTCAAGATCAGATTTATTCTAAGTACGCTTTATAAATGCCAGGAATAGATAAATAAAATAAATATAGGAACAGATGTCTAAGGTTTCCCTTTAACTTAAGCCACCGATAATAAAATATCATATAAGGTGACATGACTAGTCAGTGATTAGTGGTTAGTTTGTGTTTAATTACGTAGACAAATGTAGTTTTTGGTGCACACCAATTTAATATATAAGGTATGGTGGAATTAGCAGACTTCCTTCCTTTTCTCCGTTACAGAGGCTCCTTTTAACCAGAACCAAATCTTATCATCATGTTTGCACTTACCGAGACTACAATGTTTCCAATCAGACAGACTCCTTATGTGGCACACGAGGGCCAACAGGACATGAAAAGGTAACAAGGAGGGGATAAATGTAGCCAGTGGGACAGGTATGTGAGCTCAATGTAATCAATGTCTGTGGAGCAATCTGTAATGCTGAAATACAGCTGATATCAAACAGTTCATATTGTTGGGAATAGTTAGGGTTCTAGCTTTATTTTTCTCCTTCCCATTTTCCAGGAAATCTAGTTTGATTGGGGCAATTATAAAAAAATAAAATAATATTATCTGTGAAAAGGGGCCGGATTGTGGGCTGAGGTAAATGTGTAACCAGTCAAAAACATTTTGACTCTTAAATGAGGAAAAGTGCCAGGGGATATCAGATACCATAAGCACTACGGGATGCTGTAATGGTGGTGGACCATAGAGTGTTCATTAAAAGTTCCAGGGCAAGTTCCCTAATACAAAAAATAAAAAGTCAGTGAAAAATGCAAGACAAGAGTCTGAATAAACATCGAGGGCTCGTGGCTTGACTTTAAAAGGCCTAGAGCCGAGCTTCAAGAAAAGGAATAATCCTTAAAATAAGTACAAATATAAGAAGAAGGAGTACCTTAAACTTAAGGGGTCCTGAATTGAAGCTCAGTCAATCCAAGGAGGGATGGAGTCTCTACCTTTATTAGTTCGTGGGACAAATGTTACAACAGTAACCAGGACTATGGGTAGAAAAATGTGGGGTAAGTGCTGGGGTATAAATTACCGATATTGGGTGCCGGTTGGCTCAATGGGTACAAATTGTCAAAAATAAACAAAGCCTCCACACTGCACTCCAATGTATTAGAGACCCACAGACACTAGCAAACATCCACACCCATAGGGTAAAGGTAGATGTTGAAGAGAGGTAAATGGGAGGTAGGGATATGGGAATCTTAATAGATGTCCATGTAGCTATACAAAGAACAAATGGATCGTGGTATTTTGGCACTAAAAAGTGTAAATAAGTGCAGCTAATAATCCACGGTGAAATCAATCACTAAATTTCACCACCATAAATATCAGAACAAAACACACCAAAACAACGGTGGATAGAGCACTTACAAGTGTCAATTAACTGTGATATTTATCACCATAAAATAAAATACACATGTGTCACAAAGCAGAACGTGTATATACCCTTGGCAGGATTTCCAGAGCGATATAGAAAAACTAAATGCTCACAACAGGTCAGCACAGCTAATATACATCAATAAGAATATTATCCAGATCTTAATCTTTAGTATCATACTCACATTTTTAGGAGCCTGTACATAACTGGCTCACGTATATCAGCTTGAGTGGGATAACCGTCCTTCTGGTAAGCAATTTCTCCCCAGAAAAGATAAGTATAAACGAAGCTGTCTGTATTCCAACTGAGACTCCACCTAACCCTAACTCGGCACCATGGGTAAATCCACTAGTACCTACCTAAACCAAATTTTCCCTGCCTTAGAGAAAACTAGTTAACGTGCTATATATATAGAAACATAGTGCTAAAGTGCTACCAAGTGAAGGAATTGCTCAACGCGCGTTAGGGCATGTGAGCACGCCGTCGTCAGGAGCGAATAAGTTCCCTAATAAGGCTTTGACATGTGTATGAAGGGGTGTTTCATGCCTACTGCTAAGTCAGATTTGGAGTATAGTGAACATACCTTAATTGACACCAGTATGGATTCATTTATGATATGTGTTGCCGATTAAATATTCCTCTTCCACCTGATAATGTTTTCTATATTGAGGTAAACAAAAAGGTTTGTTTTGTCACTCATTGGAGAAAAAGGTTTGGAAACTTTGTCTTACAGTGTCAATAATGTTAATTATAGTAAATACTTTTTATATTCTGGAGTGGTCTCCTATCCTGGTCGAAAAAAAAAGAAAAAGAGATTCAGAGGAGATGCAAGTCATTTGTACCGCTCAGTGGGCAAAACATTTAGCAATAAAATAATTTATATAGGAGAAGCCTTATTTTTTTTTATTTTTTTTATTCTTTATTTTTTCGTGCATGAGGTAACAAAAATTCTTACAAAGGGGGCGGGGCCGGACCGCCATG
Source organism: Pelobates fuscus (assembly GCF_036172605.1). Lineage (NCBI taxonomy): Eukaryota > Metazoa > Chordata > Amphibia > Anura > Pelobatidae > Pelobates > Pelobates fuscus. The sequence goes on from NC_086326.1 coordinate 32,585,882, forward strand.
CTGACCGGTCGCATGCAGGAGAGGCTCCAGAGAATTCTGGCCTCTTAGGCAAATCCTGCAGCTCTGATGCCCGCAAAGAGCCCAACAATCATGCATACGATGGTGGGAAAGGTGGCAGACCCCGAGATCGGGAATTTTGGGACCCAGAAGGGTCGAATAAAGCTTCGGGGACTGCGGCCTACTCGAGAGGGAAGAGGGGTAGACGGCCGCTGCCCTGTCTCCCCCCGCGGCAACCACACGCCGACTATCTGTGACGCCTGCCGGTCCCGTTTCCCCCCCCCCCCTGTGGGCCGGGGGGTTATCCCGGCCCCCACTGCTGAGAGCTCGGCAGGAGAGAAGGCTGAGAAGTGCGGTACTCCCAAAAACCTACCTCCCAAGATGGCGGTAACGTGGAGCCCTACACCAAGGCCCCTGTCTCATGCAACCAAGGGGAAAGAAGTTGCGCTGCTCACCAATCCGCCTGACCGCAAAGCTGCTGGAGAGAGCTCTGAAAGGCAAAAAGCTTAAACAGCGCAGACAGCCACTAAGCTCCCCTGACCGCCTCAAAACCGTGAAGTATACGGTCTTAATCAAGCACCAGAACACCGCTGATACCAGCCGAGAACTGTGGGACTTCACTAATCAGACCGGAGTTACAAACCTTAACTGGTCTCACCATTTCCAGCGACGTCCTCAAGGTACTCCATACCATCACAGGGGCACACACAACAAGTGTCATGCAGCATATGGGATATCACCTACAGCAACTGAGCGAGGTATTCCTAACGACCCCGGCAGCCATCTTTGGTCTCTGTTCCTGCTCTCGCCTAACCACCTCTCCAACATGAACTTACATGGACATAAGTACTTGTTTAGCAGTTAGCCCGACTCCAGTGGTCTCTATTTTATAATATGTCTGTCTAGCATGTAACTTAACGTTTCATAATTAACCTGTCCCAATCGAGTACAGCCTTGCATGTAACATACCAAACGCTACTCAATGCACCAGTTGCAGTTAAGTCTTGCTTGCAGTTAATCTTAACATTTTGCTAATCTTTAAGCTCACACTCAACGCTGCAGTCAGCGCACCAGTTGAATGTATTGATTGATTTGACCTTATCTGATCTAACTTAAATGCCAGCTATCACAGCACCCTAAAGCTTGTAAGCCGAGTTAAACTACACTGTGATGACGTAACAACCTTGCTTTTTGTAATAATAATTTAAAAATGTGCCGTTATCTCAAAGCCACAAATGTGACCTTCTATGTTCTTGCTTTACTTACTAATGCTGTTGTGGCATTGTAAGATGTTATGTTATTCCATGCACACAGAAAATAAATAATAAAAAAAAAAAAAAATTCTTACAAAGCCACAACGGCGTATGCAAGTACATTGAGAATACAAAGTATCACGTATATGGCATGAAAGTGAATGCACATTTTTCTTTTTTTAAAAGAACAAGCAGAGTTAAAACAGGCTATTTGCGCACGTCTACGAGAAGGTTCTCATATTAAAAGGATAAAGAGATTAGTAAACTTGGTATGTTAGACGTGTTGGGTAGTATGCGTGATAGACTGACTGAGCGTCTTGGGAGTAGTGCTTAGGCTAGGGTTTTGTTTTACTTCTCAAGATCAGCTCAGTGGCAGTGAGTTAGGTGAGACTAATCTATGCATGAGCGGGATACCGCAGTGTGCTGACTGGCATCAGTGTGAAACATTGCTTTGGTTATTAATTTGGCAGATAGATTTAGACATACGAAAAAAAGTGCTGCTCATATAACATGGTTTACATCTTTACTTATGGTGTAACATCTTAGCCATCAGCTCGTGTGTGTAGATGCTATGTGAGAGAGCGTATGCACTAGAAATAAAACAGTGTGTAACATGAATAAAACAGGCTTGTACCTGCTACCCTAAAGAGAGTTAAGGTGAGAGAACTAAATAAGAAAAAACTAACAATGTAGAAATGGCAGGATAGCGTCCCTCTTGTGTGAGATTTACATGTCATCTCCTCCGAGGGTCAGGGTATGACCAGTGGGCCCCTGCTTAGCCTATGCCCTCTAGGGGGCAGATAGTGTCCCATGACCAGGGTAAGCGCTCTTACGCTTTATGGAGGGGGGGGGAGGCGGGCTGTTGTTAGTAGCTTGAGGACAAAAGGTAAAACGTATATTAAGGCAAAGCAAATAGTAAGGCAAAACGAATATTGAGCATAATCATGTCTTTGGTTAATATGGCATACACCGGGGTTCGGCAGACCTGGTTGCTCTAGCGTGACTTGTGTAGCAGGAGGTAAGTCCGCGATCAGCCCGCTCTCAACTACGGGATCTGCAAAGACCCTGGGGGATGATATTCGGCCCGTGTGCCAGGCGGTTGGTGCTGATGTGGTTTGGTATGTCCCCTCCAGAGTTGTGCAAGGGCCGATTGTGTCTTTCGCGGGGCTTCTTCCATGTCTTCTCAAGCGGAAGGAAAAAGAAAAGTTAGTCAATACACTGTAAGTCCACAAGAACTTAGAGGCAGTCCCGTCTTTTCGTTCAGCTCTGTGAGGCTAAGCCAAATAGACTTTAGATCCAGTGTTCATCTGGTGTCGGCTGCTGCAGTTCAAAAGGGTAATTGGAGGCTGTGATAAGTTAGGTAGAAAAAATAAATAAATAAGTAAAAATTAAAAAAAAAAAAAAAAAAAGGGAAAAAGTCCCCAATGGTATATATCCATTGAATTGAGGACTGAGTATTCTGTGGCTATGGTAACGGTATTATAATAATTGGGAAGGACGGCGTGTCTCTACATGCTGTCTGAGGTGTTTCAGGTGGTATTTGTTGTTTGGAGTTCTCTCCTTAGTTCTCGTGGTATAAATGGATGGGCATTAGCCGGGTTCCAGCTGTGAGTGGTTGTAGTTGGCGCACCGGTAGCCATAGAGTCCCCTGGGAGCCCCAGCGCTGGCAGTAGCCCTTTTGCTCCCTGTATGTCGTGGACTGGGTGAGTGGCGTCTCCATGTTGTACCTGCAGTGTGCGGGGAGATCTCCATCTATAGGGGATGCTGTTTGCTCGTAGGAGAGCCGTGGGAGAAGCCTTATTTTAACCCATTCAAACTGTTTCCCATTTGCTCTAATAAAAACAGGTTTAAGAGATTGTGGGTGTAAGAAATTAAATAGGGATCACACACAGACAGAAAATATTGAATCTATTATGAAGGAGTTTGATGAATTCAGATATACAGAAAAGAGCCAGGATTTTCTAGATATTTCACAACAACTGAATGGATCCACAATGCAGGAGATTATGAAAAAGTCTATTAACGTTAATCAAATGAAAATAACAAAGAAAAGATGTTAACATTTTGAATAATCACGTAATTAACACATTAACATCTGCTTTGCTATTTGGGCCATGCGTGTCTTCTAAAATGAATTCCTCCTTTAGGATCTGAATGTTTGAAAAGAGGATTAGCTTGGATGTGGTAAGATCTTGTCATCTTCTCCCAATATATCAGTAGCCAAAAACTGAACATATGCCAGGAGTAGATCCAAGGAAGTTACGTTCATGGAGATCTCATAAGATGAGCGAATGTATTATTCTTGATAACTTTATGCCTTGTTCTCATGGCCAAAGTTAATATAGAGAGTGTTAATAGATTTAGTTTGGTAAAATATTGAGCTAGTTTGTTTTAATATGTAATCTAGCTGACAATGATAAAGTGTATTGTTTTACACCACTGAAACGCACATATGCCATACAGATTACCCACAATCCCTGAGGCTATATGTATTCGTATTCAAGCTGTTGTCGTGTAATGAGAACAGCAGAGAGAATCTACGGGAGGTGGGTTATCTTGTTCATTTTGTTAAAACCTGAGAAATTGTTTTACAGTAACTGCTTCATTAGTAAAAGCATTCACAAAAAAAAAGAATAAGAAAAGCCACATGCGAGGACTTCATCAAAAAGCTTTCTAGCGTAGAAAATATTTTGATTATACAGAAGTAGAGTGCCAGAATCTGCTATGATTATCAATTCAGCTTTTGGGGAGAATTTTCAGAACAGTCTGCAGATATCTTACTGATAATATAGGGATAAAGAAAGGCCAGGGAGCCTGTTACTAAGACATACATTTGTCTATAGAGGACTATTTTGACTTGAGCTCCAGTTAGACTAGATGTGTTAGGTGGGTAATATCACCTGTGGTCAAGAAAAAAATGTTTGGCAGGAATACTACTAAAGAAGTTAGCAATTAGTTGGAGACCAATTTTGCTATTCCATTAACCTTTAGGCATTTATTTGGTGTACTTTATTTTCATTGTATTATTATATTTCCTACAACTTTGATAGCTATTAATGTTGAACCATGTGTTTTTTTTAATTTCAAAGTTTTTTTTATTTTTTTTTACATAAATCTACAATAAACAATTGTTACATTTGTTGACAACAGTGACAGGTTTAGGGGTAGAGTAATGGTGCATAGAGGTAGGGTACAAGTCATCCGAACCATGTGTTTTTTTAAGCTTTTCAACAACTCATTTTTCAACTGTTGTGTGCATTGTCTGCACTTCCAAGGCTAAATCTAAAAACCTGAATTTTAATTTCTTTCAGTAAACACCTTCTCACGAAAAATTATCTGTAATATGTAACTTAACCATTGAAACTGTCAGAGCCAGTAACAATTTGTGTTTATATTGACCAATCAAAGTAAGAATATATTACATTTTAAAATGCTGGCACTATGAGATATTCTTAATTCCAGCTCTTAAAAAACAAACAAAAAAAACAAAACATTTTAACCGCTTAAGGACCAAACTTCTGGAATAAAAGGAAATCATGACATGTCACACGTCATGTGTCCTTAAGGGGTTAAGGGGTTAAAGGGACACTATAGTCACCTGAACAACTACAGCTTAAGGTAGTTGTTCTGGTGAGTATAATCAGTATGGACGGTCCCTGTAGGCTTTTTGCTGTAAACACTGTCTTTTCAGAGAGCAGTAGAGGTACTTCCTGGGCCAATTCTGTGTGGAGACAATGTACTTTCCCCACAGAGATGCATTGATTCAAGGCATCTCTATGAGGAGATTCTGATTGGTGCAGCATGGCGTTTTGCTGCGCATGCACATTACCCGTCTAATACTTTCCTATGGGAAATCATTGGATTGGCTGAGATCATCAATTTTAATTATCTCAGCCAATGGGGCAGATCGGGATTGGGGCCAGCGCAGGCAGACCCATGCGTTGCTGGAATAAAGGTACGTTTTCTAGTTATTTAAGGGGGGCAAGGTAGGCTGGTTGGGGGGGCGGGGGGGGGGGGGGGGGGCTAAGATTGGGTTTTTAACACTATAGAGTCAGGAAAACATGCTTGTATTTCTGACCATATAGTGTTTCTTTAAGGCCAAAGTTACTTCCTGATTCCCTTTATCTGAGCCACTCTTTATCTGAGCCACTATTGTATGTTCCTGTTTTGTTTTTATTGTTGCTTATGCTAATGAAACATACAACTTTTTATGATATGGGCTGGATGAAAAGTACGTATAGGGCAATCTATAGATTTTTCTAAACAGAACATGATGGATATTCTTGTAAATGCTTAAAGTGCAATCAAGATATGAACCTGTTGTTTACTGTGTCCAACAAATGAGACCTACAAGAGACTGAATACATCTGTATCTCTCGTAGAGTGGTAACGTTCCCAGCATTCTCATTCTGCACAGGTCATGCAAGTAGGAGAATTCTGATATTTACCAGTAGAGATTGTCCCCTTTGTAATGGCACAAGTGTACTAAAATGTATTGATATTTACTAACTAAGACGGTCAATGAGGCAAGCAATTAACATTTTGATAACTTCTTGCTTACTCTCTTTTTTGAAGTGTAAAACAACCTACTATCATAGTGTCATGTCACCCTTAGAAATGAATCTTTATGATGCAGAGGACATTAAATACATGGGAAACAAGATATTTTAAAGGAACACTGTAGTCACAAGAACCACTCCAGCTTAATGTAGTAATTCTACGGTATATAGTCTGTGCTGCAAGCTGAGGATTGTAAACTCTGACTTTTCTTAGAACAGGCAGTGTTTAGACATCTGCTTAAGACCACCTCTAGTGACTGCCACTCAGACAGCCACTAGCCACAAAGATTGCAAGACTGACATTCAGTGTCTACATGCTGAGGAGATGTTGATTGGTGCAGCTCATAAGGAATCATTGGATTGGTTGAAATCATCAAGACTGATGATCTTAGCCAGGAAGGTGGGACAAACAAGGGACATCAAGCACATTGTAGGAAAAAAGTAAGTTAAATACTTTATTTCACTGGGGTGGGGGGTGGTTATCGAGCAAGATATCTAACACTAGAACACTATAGTGTCAGGGAAGAGTGCTTATATCTCTAATGCTCTAGTGTTCCTTTAATGAAAGTAACATTGCACAACTAGTTAAACATGAAAACTGAAGATGAAATGAAGATTCTGGAAGTATGCTAGAACCTTTTGTGTTTTGATCTATCTAATTAAAATGCAGAGAAAACAAATTTAAAATAATAAAAAAGCAAAGCAGGATCTCTGCACCCTTCCCATATAAATCTCTAATCATCCTCTTAGCACTGACAGGATTGTGTGAAATTGGAAAACCAAATGATTAAGGCTAATGAGCATTATAATACCATGCATCATGCTTATAAATTTACTGTATGTTTGTACTCATTAATTTGCACTGAACAGAAATATGAATAGAATATGAAAATATATCTTTATTAGATTCTATATCCGCTTTTTGAAGTCACAAGGAATTATTCTGTTCCCTAGTTTATGTACATGGAATTAATAGTGATTAGTGAAATTTGCAAAGTACAAGATAGAACAAATGAATAGTCTTATTTGACTACAACTGAATGCTGAGGTTGGAAACAAACTAACATAGTTCAAAATACCAATTCATATTTTGTAAAGAAGAATAAAGACCAGAGCAAAAGTAGTTATAGAAATAAACTAGCATTGTATATGGAACCATCTGTGGAAGCAATGAAAATATTCTTCATATGTAAAAATATAAAATGTGTCATCTGCTAACCAATGATTTCTGAACCATAAGCACATCACCAGTATTAGCTTGTATTAACCCCTGAAGGACCGAGGACATACTAGGTATGTCTGACAAAAACGGTTCTTAAGGACAGCGGACATACCTAGAATGTCTGCGGCAAATATGAGTGCTGGAAGCTTCCAGACACTCTAAGGGTATTGCAGCGATGCCTCGATGTTGAGGCATTCTGCAATACCTCTCTGGACTGCCGGGCCACTGAGTGATCGCTCCCCAGGAGTTCTCAGTACATGTATATTTAAATTGCTATGTGTGTCAAAAATTTACCTTTTTTTTTAATTTGGCATAGATTGGTAGTAAAATGGTTGCATGAAAAGAGTCAAAATACCCCCAGTTTAATACCTTTGGTTGTCTTCTTTTAAAAAAGATATACATATGAAGGGTTATTCAGGGATTCTTGACAAATATCAGGGATTCTTGGCAATTATTGTTTGATAAATTTGTAAAAAAAATGGTTTAGACAAGTGCTACTTGTACTTATTGCCCTATAACTTGCAAAAAAAAGAACATGTTAACATTGGGTTCTCTAAACTCAGGTCAAAATTTAGAAAATATTTAGAACGGGTGCTTTTTGGCAGTTGTAGATGCGTAGCAGATTTTGTGGGTCAAAGTCAGAAAATGTGTGTTTTTTAATATTTTTTATTATATTTTATATTTTTCTTTATAGTAAATTATATGATATGATGAAAATAATGGTATCTTTATGGCAAGAAAAACGGTATATAATATGTGTGGGTACAATAAATGAGTAAGAGGAAAATTACAGCTAAACAGAAACACTGCAGAAATGTAAAAACAGCCCTGGTCCTTAACGGTAAGAAAATTGAAAATTGGTCTGGTCACTAAGGGGTCAATACTTGTGATCTGTTTTAAAAACATACTATAAAATTACAGTACTATACTCATGTCTCTGTCATTCACAACAACTAAGAAAAATGACTCAACTGAGCACTTTTGAATCTGTTCTATAACAGGAACCAACTTAAAGCCTTATGGAAGAACCAAATAAGCATGCAGCGTCTGAGGGAAAATGGTGCCCTAAATGGAACCAACGGAAGTAATTAGCCTAACGTACCAGTCCTTCACATGCAACTATTTGATTGAAACAGATGGAACTAACACTATTCAAAACCATCTACACCATCTGATTCTTGATTTGGACTCTTGGTAAAATCAGAATAAAAGTGTAGATCAGGCTTCCCCAAACTCTGGTCCTCCAGATGTTGCTGAACTACAACTCCCATGATTCTCAGCCTATCTATTTCATTCATAGAATCATGGGAGTTGTTGTTCAGCAACATCTGGAGGGCCAAAGTTTGAGTAAGCCTGGTTTAGATCAACAGATGCTTGTCAGTCTTTTTAAGTATGCTTCAACAAAGAGCCATGCTTAATTTATGTCCCAAGTCCATCTCTCCTTTTAACCTATTATTTGAATCTCTGTCAACAGACTGTGGACAGTAAATAATTTTTGTGCGTTTTTTTTTTTTTTTCATGGAAATATTGATTATTTCCCTGAAGATCTTGTGGTTGTTGGCTCAGCTGTAGAAAATGTTCAGTGACTTTTATGCCGATCTTGAAAGGAAGAATGAGTCTCCTGGCCATGAACAATTTGTCACAGCGCACTATTCTATTTTTGATGTAGCATTTTTATCTTCTTTATCTGATAGTCTCAGGTGTTTGACTTGTCATAGTAGAATATCCCTGTTATTTGTCTTCCACTGCTGTGAATAGAAAAAAAATAACACATAATTAGAGCATGTCTTAAGACTCCCGAATGACAAGCAATGTATAAATATATTTAGATTATAAACAATGTCGCTACAGGGGACATTATAGAATGCCAGGTTTGTGGAAGCCAGAATAAGAGAATAAGTTCTAAAATCTTTTTTTTTTTTTTAAGATATATATCAGCAAAACCTGAGGTTTTTGTGGATATTGCTAATTGTTTGGAAACTTGTTGTGCTAAATCAAAGAATAAAGATGAAAAAGGGCAGAACATGTTTCTTGCTGTGTCAAAAACAACCAAACAAGATTTGACTTTTAGATGCCCAACTCCATAATGAAAACTAGATTAATTTGCAGAGTAGTAAGAGTGGAAGGGATGGTGTATTGAACCCTCCTCAATGATTTTGGTTGCTAATATAATTCTAACAAATTAGAAATCTATAACATGAGACGGGCAACACCAATATGATTAATTCAAGGTGGTACTTCATGTCATCTTCAGGAAAACAGGCCCATGTAGTTGACAGTGGAATAAAGTATTTCTTGGCACTCATCACACTTGGGTTGTTAGTCTTATGGATGACGGATTACTGATTATTAGACAACCACATTGGCTAATTCAGTATAATGCTAACTGATTGTTATCTCAATGTTCAACAAATAAAACCATGCATACCTTGTAAACAAATAAAAATAAACTGTCTTGATTTTCCAAAGCTGGCTGAATGCCTAAGATTTCTAATCTTTCATAGCAAAATATAATTTCTGGTATATTTCTGGTATTTTTTTTGAGTGATAACATTTTGATTTATTTGCATTTTAAATATATATAAATGACAGACATTGTAATGGATAAATAGAGACTCAAGGCTGTAACCTTGTCCAAGCTTGTTTGAAAACAAAATATAATTGGAGAGATAATTTATGATGTCCCCACTGTCTCTATTATTAAAATAAAAGTGGTGGAGCAATCTCTTGTCAAAATTACATTTTCAAAGGCATTATTAAAGTACTAGTATTATCATTTTATATCCTTAAAGGGACAGTAAATTATTATTAAAAGTGAGATCTGTATTATATTATTTTGGCAGTATATCAAAGGCACTATATCAATGCTGGCATTGATATACACAACAACTCTCATAGTGTAAAATTAAGCCTAATGATTTATAGCTGTGATATCTGCTCTTTACCAGCCACGTATATCTGGGATATAGTTCAAGTCTTTACTATACTGTATAGCTGGAATGCAGCTCAGCTCTTTATGAACCCTGTATATTTGGGATATACAGTTGTAATCAGGATTATTAAACCCCCCATTAAAAATCAGGTTTATTGTGAAGATTTACACTTTCAGCTGTTTGCAATGAACAAAACAAACAAAAGCAATTGCAATAGCACAATGAATGCTTCACGTGATTTCCCCAAATTCAAATGAAAATGCAACATATAATAGTCTCCAGTCTTTAAAATTATTGAACCCACTGAATAGAATCCCTCACAACAGCACAGGCATGCAAAACAGTTGCACCAGGTGTGCTTGAGCTGGAACACTTGAAATACCTTAACAAGCTAGGGGTTTGTTGAGTGTCACTTTTGACTGCATGTAAAAAAATAAAATAAAAAAAATGGTCCACAAAGTTAAGTAAAGAGATAATCACCCTTTACAAACAAGTAACAGGATACAAAAAGATAGCAAAGACACTAAAAGTTCCAAGAGATTGTTGGAAGCATAGTTTGCAAGTTTAAAGTTGAAGGAACAGTGGTTACACTACCTGGACCGGGCAAAAAAAGGAAGCTATCAATGGATGCAACCAGATTTCTGAGAGGGCCGGTTGTGAAAACCTGAGTGAATGCAAAGACCTGCAGCAAGACTTGATGGCAACAGGCACTAAAGTTTCAGTGAGCACTGCAAGGCGTGTACTAGACACAGTAGGTTTCCATGCCAGAACTCCAAGATGTACACCACTACTGACATAAATTCTCAAAATCATATTGTCATAAAAAAATTGGATTCTGTTTTGTGGACCTATGAAACAAAACCCAAGAATATGAGTGAACTAGAGGCTATAGCTCAGACCAATGGGCTAAGATTCCTCAGGAATCCTGCCAGAAGACAAAGTATGGCTATGCATCTCATTTGCAGCAGGTTAATACTGCAAAAGAGTGCTCTACTATGTACTAAATATGCTTACATGAAGGGGTTGAATACTTTTGAGACTGAAGAAGTCATTATTAGTTGTATTTACAGTTGATTTTGAAGGAAGCACTTGTGTTGAGCTATTTCAATTGCTTTTGTTTGATTTATTCATTGCAAACAGCTGAAAGTCTGTACATTTTGATCATAAACCTGATTTTAAAATGGTTGAATACTTTTGCTTACAACTGTAGCTCATCTCTTTACTAACCCTGTATATCTGGGATATAGCTCAGCTCCTTATTAGCCCTGTATTTCTGGGATATATCTTGTCTCTTTACTAATTGTATATCTGGGATATAACTTGACTTATTACTAATCCTGTATGTCTGGGATATGGTTCAGCTCTTTACTATCCATGCATCTTTGGGATATAGCTTGGCTCTTAATTAATAGTGATGTCGCGAACACAAAATTTTCGGTTCGCGAACGGCGAACGGGAACTTCCGCAAACGTTCGCAAAACGGCGAACCGGGCGAGCCGCCATTGATTTCAATGGGCAGGCGAATTTTAAAACCCACAGGGACTCTTTCTGGCCACAAAAGTGATGGAAAAGTTGTTTCAAGGGGACTAACACCTGGACTGTGGCATGCCGGAGGGGGATCCATGGCAAAACTCCCATGGAAAATAAAACAGTTGATGCAGAGTCTGGTTTTAATCCATAAAGGGCAGAAATCACCTAACATTCCTAAATCGCAATGGATATGGATTGACACCTGATATATGACATATTGACACCTTGACATATGGATTGACACCTGTCCTCAGAGACCCTGATACACACTGACACAGAGCAGAATAGGGACTGTTCCCTCTACATCGGGTCACTTGGCAGATATGGATTGACACCTGTCCTCAGAGACGATGATACACACTGACACAGAACATAATAGGGACTGTTCCCCCTACATGGGTCACTTGGCAGATATGGATTGACACCTATCCTAATGATCCCTGATACACACTGACACAGAGCAGAATAGAGACTGTTCCCCCTACATAGGGTCACTTGGCAGATATGGATTGACACCTATCCTAATGATCCCTGATACACACTGACACAGAGCAGAATAGGGACTGTTCCCCCTACATAGGGTCACTATGTGCCTTTTATTTGGTTTGGTTTTTGAAGCCACAGTGCAGCACCAGAGGGTCGAAAAATTAGGCATGTATACATGCCTGAAAAATTAGGTATTGTTGCAGCCGCTGCTGTAGCAGCGGCCATAAAAATTGATGTTTGTTTCCCAGGCAAAAAGTGTCCTAAAACATTGCGGCTTGAACCCTAGTTGGTGGCGGATAAGGACTTCTCGAGAGCTGCACCGTTCCTGTGGAACTCACTTTCCTCCTCCGTTAGATGCTCACCCAGTCTCCACTCCTTCTAAGAGTCATTAAAAACCCACTTCTTCATAAAAGCATATCAATTAAACTGTTAATAGCTCCCGACTGATTCCTGTCTTGCAACTGTCATTAGTCTAATACTATCCTTACTTTTTGTGCCACTTTACCCCACTCCCTCTAGCCTGTAAGCTCATTTAGCAGGGCTCTCAGCCCCTCTGTTCCTGTATGTCCAACTTGTCTGGTTACAACTACATGTTTGTTCGTCCACCTACTGTAAAGTGCTGCGGAATTTGTTAGTGCAATATAAATAACAACATAATAACAATAATATTAATAATAATAATAATAATTTGTTTTTATTCCTCATGCCAATCTTTTAATATCTCTAACGAAAGCTATATATATGAGTACTGTTCACTGTAAAATAAATGCACCTCTTTACAAAGAAATTCAAACAAATCCCTAGGCTCTCTATGTAGAGAAGTGTCTCGTTTTATATTGACACATATTTCCCATTTGAAGCGCCCGTCTCAACAAGCTTTTCCTACACTGGGAGCGTGCCAATTGCCTTAGGAGTCCCCAAAACTCCCAGGAGTTCTGGCAATAGTGTATGATCAGAGCAGCATTTTGTGTTGTAACAAAATGTTCCTGCAATCACAGATATTTATCTCAACATGGGTTCAAATAACACACAAGGCAATTTCAACTCACAATGTTTTTAGATTAAAACCTTCACAGAGAATGGATACCGAGAATCTTGCAATGCTCTTTTTTTCCATTGGTTCCTAAAGGAAACCTCAAAGTAACAATTTATCATTGCCAACGTAAAACTCGAAACTCCATTTATTTTCTATGCCATGAGTCTGCGACCTGACATAATTTATAGTCTTTAAAGGCTAAATGATAGTTTTCTGAGATATAAGAGAAAATTACAGTACAAAAGACATATTTTGTAATGTCATCTCTGCAAGTATCAAATCTAGGTTGGATTTTACGTGGGGCAGCTAGCAATATTAAATAATGAGACCTGTAGCTGAGAAAGGTGATAAATGACTGTTGCAAGCAAATTCATAATATTGTATATTACATGGGGTTATGGATGAATATTGTCTAAATAATATTGTCCCTTCCCAAGATGCATCTGTTCCATACAAAATAATGTATCTTCTTATTTTTCCTACGTCTTTTTTTTTGTATTTGATGTTTATTTATTTTTCTTATTTCTTTAACAAAACAACATAAATGCTTAGAGGAGTAGAACAGCTTTTAACAGAATTGTGTACATTTAATGCAAATAAGGTAGACTTAATAAGGTGCATTTGGTTTCTGCAGAATTGCAATTTGTCTGAATTTAGGCCAATCGGTGGATCAGCCAAATTCGTACCTCTGAAGGATGCCATAAGGATGTAAAATCGCTAACAAGTCAACGTGCATGTTGTTTCTAGTTTTGGAGCTCCATCCATGGCACTAAAAAAAAGATTGATGGGGAAAAAAGGATTTGGGTTTGGACTATTCGCGTTATTTATTTTTGCACATGTCTAATAACTATAGGTATTTTTTTTTAATTGTTCCTAATCTTTTCCCCTCTATTGATTATATTTTCTCACTTATGCTGTAAACCAAATGGTGGGAAAATGCACCTAACAGTTAACTGAAACATAGAAACATAGAAACATAGAAACATAGAAACATAGAATGTGACGGCAGATAAGAACCATCTAGTCTGCCCAGTTTTCTAAATACTTTCATTAGTCCCTGGCCTTATCTTATAGTTAGGATAGCCTTATGCCTATCCCACGCATGCTTAAACTCCTTTACTGCGTTAACCTCTACCACTTCAGCTGGAAGGCTATTCCATGCATCCACTACCCTCTCAGTAAAGTAATACTTCCTGATATTATTTATAGAAACATAGAATGTGACGGCAGATAAGAACCATTCGGCCTATCTGCTACATATAAACATAATATTTAATCTATTATGTATATACGTTGCACTACACTGATTGGCCTATTTTCCCTCTTTTGTTTGTCCAAATTGTTTTCCTGAATATTTGTTACAGACTATATTTTAATGAGTCAGGCTGCCAAATGAACAAGTGTCAGAGTTCCCAAGCTAAATTTTATTTTCCGAAAAAATGGTTGGACCAAACAAAAATTTGTTACCCGTGCACATGTGTAATATAAAATATTGTGCTTGGAGTGTTTGTTTGACTATTTTAGCATACATGTTTGTTGGGTATTTCATTTTCTCATGTAGAAAAAGTAGTAAAAGGGCAAACATCACCTAGTGAGTAAGTAATACAGCAGATTTTACTTATGATAAAAGTATAAATAATATAAAATGTAATGCTATCCAGCTTCAGTTTGTAACAGCAAAACTTCCAGTAAGGGAGTATATGTCACTGGTATAATGAGGAAAATGTATCTAGGGTTACTGGTACGACTGCTCAAGGTGCATGCTCTATTGCAGTTTGTTAGTGTCCTATTATATATTCGATGATATAGTCTTGTGTATTTGGTTAAGGAGTGGTTACTAGACTTGGAGATTTGTTTAGTTACAAACTGCTATTCATCACAATTTGGGCCAATAGGGTGATCATACCAATTCCCAATCTTTGAGCTTAAAAGTAGTTGAATCAAGAGGGTGTGTCCGACTGCCAAAAGGTGGAGAAACTGCATGGAGTGAATGCTACGTACTTCACCAAGCCCATAGTGTGTATTAAGAGACTGAAAAGATTCAGAAAACAAATTCTCCACAGCAGTCCATATGGTACTGTCAAAACAACTTAAATTAACAGATCTGGTGCACCAGAGCACAAAAACAGAGCACCTGCAATATTTCCAAGATGGCAACGAACATGCGGTGCATTCACCAGCCTCAGAGGGTCGGAGGTCATCTTGTTTCCCCCAAAGGATACTCCAGTTACAGAGAGAAGCTTGCGCACAAGGCTGCATATTTGCAGACCACACTACAGGCTGATTTTCAGAAGCTGGCCTCTGATTTGCACAAAGAGAAGTCTGACTTGGGGAGCAGGACCAGTCACGTAGAAAATAAAACTGAGGAACTCTGTGTGCCCCATAATGAGGTGTTGGATAGATCGCAGAGGCTTGAGGAGGAGCAGCTGTCCCTCAAACATAAAGTGTCCGCTATTGAAGAAAGGTCATGATGCAAATAATTTTAGATTCCTTGGCATTGCTAACTTTGTCTCCAATGAAGATTTACCCCTCGTCATCAAGGCCTTTTGCAAGGTCCTTGTACCTCAACTGGATGATTCTGCATTGGCCTTCAACCAAGTTCATTGCCTGCCAAAGCCTCAGTTCTCCACAGTGGATACCCCAGTGGAAAGCGTATACCAACGCCCACTTTCACTATTTCCACTTTAAAGACCTCCTTCTAAATGCTGCACAAAAACTCCCTTGCCTGTCTGATCCACACCAGGGTATATATCTATACACAGATTTATCAGCTACCACAATTGTGTGAAGAAGAGAATTTCTTAAAGTCACCAAGACCCTGCTCAACAACAACGTACTCTACAGGTGGCGAAATCTGATGAAGCTGTAGGTGTGGCACAGGGGGGAAATCGGTGGTGATCTTGGAATCTGAGGTGGGAATCTCCACACTGAAGGAAATGGGCCTATTTAGATCGTCGGAACCTACATCACCTTGAAGATATTCACCAATGAAAGTCCAACAGGAATGGCGGATGGTGGGTCCTCTTCGTGCTCGAAAAACAACAACAGCCAGGACTAATGGATACATGAAAACCTACAACACGCTGCACTTGAGTATATTGATTTTGTGACAGAACCCTCTGTCCCTGGATTTTATATTTCTCTCTATTTGCTTGGATTTTATATTTCCCCTTATATATTCGTTAATTTGTTTGGTGAATTTCACTTCTCTTACAACCAGGATAATTCTGTTCAAATAACCGAACAAATTGCTGAACGACTGACCACCCTGCATATGGAGTGTGCCGCTCATTAACCTCCCAGAAGCTGTGGTTAACCGCAGCTTAATTGACGAACGGCTGGGTCGTTGGGTCGTTGTTCGTATAAATGAACATGTGGCGGCAGCCATCTTTAACTGTCGAACGGCTAGCGGTGTTTTGTCGTTGAACGCATGGAACTGTTTTCGGACACTGGTTCACATGAACACCGCTGGGACTTCCAGACTTCCACCAATCTGTTTTCTTTCATACGAACGCAGCAGCATTTTCGGTACATTTAAACACACGGACAATAGATACTGGAAAGGCATAGACACGAACAGCTCTTTCATTATTTTTATGTGTTCCCTGCCCCTGCAATAGACCAGCCGACCCAGCTGAACTTTGGAACTATTCTGGGCAGTAGCCTCGTGGGCGGCTGGGCAGAAATGTGACCTTCAGCTAACTTTTGAACCCCTGAACCAATCTGGGTGATTTTTGAGTATGTTGTTCCCCCAGATCGGGGCTATCAGAAATGTATATTTTGCGAGGGCTTCTTATGTTTTTGGGGTATTTCTAAAGATGTGTAAAAAAATATTTTTTTGTTTGGAGATAATTGAGTTGATACAGTAATTAACTCAATTATCTCCTAAGCAGAGTGGAGGGATTGTGTACACTGTATGGGAGTGACTGAATGTAAAATACTGTTTTGATTGGCTTTTTGTTCCTGTGTCCCTGTGTCCCACAGGGTCCACCTGGGTGGTAAGCTTGTGGGGAAAACTGTATAAAAGGCAGTGTGCCACAATAAACCTTCAGTTCCTGATTTTATCCTCAACACAGAGCCTCGTCTCGTGCTTGTAGGGATAAGCTATACCTGCTGCAATCCCTGCCTTGGGATTGCTCTATAATCACTAGCCCTTCTAATAGCTATTCCTGCTCTACTGTACAGCCTACCTCTCACAACAGGGGAGAAAGGACATCTCTGGGCGGCGAAAACCCTTCACCCTATTGGGGTGCCTCTACAGGTTTTATCTGCCAACTATCTAATCTAGATAGAAACGCTTTGTATTAGAATATGTAAATTAGTTCACTCTTTACATGTATTGCATGCTGTCCAAAGTATCCCTGAGTTGGATGTCGGCGCTAACTTGAGTAGAGTTACTAATAATCTCGCTGAGGACTCTTTAGGCTGCGGAAGTGCTCTGGGTGCCTATTATATACGATGCCCTTCTGCCACCAGCCAAGTATAGTAACATTAATGTGGCACATAGGTAATCAGCGACAAATCATACTTTTTACACTCTGGAGCCCTTTCATTATTATACAATTGGATAACGAATGTATCCCTAGCTTAGCGGTCATCCTAGCATTATCTACGATATGTACTAACTTATTACGTTGCAATAATACTTCCCCAAGTTTTTATATCTCTGGGAAAACAAGCACTGAACACCAAAAAAATAAAAATAATTGCTATATATTTAGATGAGCGGAGATAGAGGCTGGGCAGCATTTTCACTTGGAACTATGGGCATCTATTTAGTAATTCAATTGTTCTCTTCCACCCCTGTGGAACCTTGGGGCTCCCACTAATTTAAGATCACTGAAGCAAAATTATTTTCCTTGCAAACGTGACTGGCTCAACATTTAATATCTCTTTGCTGAATGTCAAAGGCCTCAACAGGCCTCACAAACAACAATAAATGCTATGTAAGACATGCAGAGTTCCTAAGCTGCAGTGGTTTGTTTTCAGGAATCCCATTTTTGCAACCATAAGCCGCCTAAACTGCACACACAAACATAGCTACAAGCATTCGACGCCTACTCTCTCCATAAATCAAAAGAAGTTTCTATATTCTTTCACTCAATTCCAGATGAGCAAGTAATACCCAGATGATTTGGGCTGCTTACTGATCCTAGTAGGGACTTTGAAAGGGATCCTTGTTACAATAGTCTCTCTTTGCACTCCCAACATCTCCCAAATCCCTCTCCTACGTATAGCGTTAAACAAAATAAACTTCCTCAAACAGGGCCAATACGATAATTTGTGGGAATTTCAACTGCACATTAGACCCAGAACTAGACTTAGAATATGAATGTGATAGACATTTTATCCCAACTCTTTATCACAATTAGCTGATCTTTCTAAAAGTTACTATTCTCTCATGATCTTTACGAGATATTGCACAGTAAACAACCATCAAGAAAAGACTACAAATTATTCTCTCAAATACATCTAACGTATTCCCACATTGATTTATGTGTAGTTGAAAAATCTACTTGGCTAATATAGCCAATGTATCCATGTGCCCTAGGTCTTGGTCCGACAATGCACCATTGGCCGTTACCTTTTGAACACTTTACCCAGCAAGAAGAAGAGGCAAATGGAGACTTAACAAAATGTTACTAGATTACAGCAAGGTCCTACCCAACATAAATAAAGTGGTGACAAGTTATTTTGTATAAAATTTAACTGAGCTCTCTTCATTGACTTCTCCTTGGCTAGCCAATAAGGCTTTTATTAGAGAGGTGTTCATCCAACTCGGTTCTCGTAAGGAAACAAATCACACATGACACACAAGCTTACTTGTTTAGGGAACAAGATGATCTAGAACCTCAAAATAAACTTAATCCATCTAAAAAAATAACTAAACAATTAGAGAATTTTTTTAATAGCGAATTACATTCGTCTCTTGGATTAAAAACTAATACCGAAGGCGAAAAGCCGGTAGATTATTAGCCAATAAAATTAAGAACCATTACACACAATCCAAAATTCCTTTCATTAACTCATCACAACAAACCAAATTATATGACCCAAAACAATATTGTTAACGAGTTAGCCAGGTACTACATTAAACTCTATAATATAAAAAACGACTCCATGGTGCCACAACCAAATCACAGGTCCATCTGAACTTTTTGGGACTCAGTAGAGTTGCCCAGTCACACCCAACAACAAAATGACATATTAATTATTACTTTTACTGATGAAGAGGAACAAAAAGCTATACTCTCCTCACCAAAACATAAGGCCCCAGGGCCAGATGGCCTCTCTAACTATTACTATAAATGTCTCAAACCACTGTTGACCCTGCTTCTCACCAAAATATTTAACCCCTTAAGGACCAAACTTCTGGAATAAAAAGGAATCATGACATGTCACACATGTCATGTGTCCTTAAGGGGTTAATGACTATTTGGACTATTGCTCCAACTAATGCTGGAAGTTCATGTGGTAACAATACCCAAACACAGTAAACCTACGACCCATTTTATCGTTAAAAGCTGACACCAACTAATCCAAGAAAACTATGTGGCCCTTACTCAAAAACTATAACACACATAGAAAAGTGGTGCAACCTTGAAATCTCCTGGCATAGTCATATCCATGCCATAAAATGAAGTATCCCCCACATGTCCTCAACTGTTTTTTGCACAATTCCAATAAGGATTTCCAACCACATATTTGGCAATTCTAATCTATTTTCAATGCACACATTTGGAAAAAGAAACCCCCCAGGATGTTGAGATGATTGACATGGCTCCTCTTCTGCAAGGGAGGATTGGGAATACCAAACATTAAAACATGCTATAAGAATCAATAATGGCATTGGATGTCATATCTCATTCAAAGCCTCCTGTCTGACTCCCCTTAGCAAATGCATGCATTAAACCTTACAAGTTAAGCCATCTGTTTTGGATGTCAGTTTTGTCAAAAAAGGTAAGAACACGCACACTCCCAAGCTCCTCTTTCCTTGCATAGTTGGAATAGATGGGTGAAGAGGCTGACAGGCCAGGTGAATCTCTCCTATTATGCACCAACATTCTAGATGATATCTCACTGAGCTCCTGGATAGGGGGGATCAGCTACTATTAACTCTTTATTTAATATGCATGGCTTGAAACCCTTCCCTGACCTACAAAGGGAGCTTTCCCTTCCCCCAGGGATTGTTGTCCTTCCTTAGACCTAAACACATTATACAAACATTAATCATACAATCTGACGATACCCCTCAAGTTATGCCATTTGGTCAGTGCTGTGCAGGACAACAAACTGCTCAAAAGTTACTTTCCCTGTGCTACAATGCCTTTAAAAATGCAGTTGCTTTGACTAAACTCCCCTACATGATACAATAGGAAAGCAGGTGATTCAAACCACAACATCCTCCCCTAGCTGCTTATTCCATTGGGAATCCGATTGCAAAATTCTTATGAGATGGTATTTTTCTCTTCTAAACTTACCCAGTAGCCATCTGAGGAGTGACCACTGGTGCCCTTACGCTGTGATGTAAACACTGGCTTTTCACTAAAAAGACAGTGTTTACTACAAAATGCCTCCAGGGACTGACTATACTCACCAGAGCAAATACAATAAGCTGTTTTTGTTCTGGTGACTATAGTGTTCCTTTAAACTCTGAAGAGGTAAACTTTCAACCAAAGGACAGGAAGGGATTACAGTAACATAGCTTTGTAAAAAAAAACAAAAAAAAAAAACTTTTGTCTAAATGTATCCAAACGATAAAGATAAATTGGTAGCAGAGTCATTAAACAATGAATAAAGAAATCAGGTGGCAAAGGGAAAATTATACAATTCTTAATTATTTCTCATCATTAGCTTGCGGATAAACACTGTGACAACAAAGAAAATATAGGCCCATTAACTGTATGAAAACCTTTAATTTGTACACATGGGATATAATCGTATATGAGAAACAAGGCACTCTAGGTTATAGTTATTATTTAAATCCTGAAAGATTAACACAAAACATTTCTGCAAAATCCCATTACCTGTCTAATCACTACAAAGTACGTCAATTAAAAATATTTGAACACGTGTTTACGTTAGTTTGTTGTGTGTGTACATGCGTGCTTGTGTGTGTTTGTGGGGGGAGGTAATTAAAACTGCACATGTTTTAGAATAATATTTTATCTAATTAATTGTTTCACCACCACTAAACATTTTCATTTAGGGGACATTATTGTTGGGACAATAAAACCATAGAACACATTTAAATCATGCTTCTTCCTGAAGCAAACAGAAAAAAAAATGTCATGCATTCGGATATATACCTGTTTTTGGGGGGGTATGTTTCCTGAGCAGTGAATTGCAGTACATTGACAACTAGATAGGAAATTGTATTAAAAATGTTCAAGTTGGAAATAAAAATCCCCTACTGTAAAAATGAGATTTCCAGATCGATTTCAGCAATATATTTAGCATTTCTGAATCAATCATACTCTGGTTGTTTTAAGGTTCACTATTGTCCGATGACATCAATCTGGCTAATCAAATTAAAACAAAGTACACCAGACATTCCCAATTTAGCAGATCAAATGTTTCAATTCAAATAATAACACAATCAACAGTCCCTCCAAGACAGTGCATTATCAATATTACTTACAGTAATTGGGAAGAACTTTGTCTGAATTGCTTTAGTTGCCCAATCGGTAAATAACAAATGACTAAACTAATTAAAGATGTCAGGGCACTTGAGAGTCTGCAAAAGGGTAAAGCGTGGGCAACAACCTAACACGTGTCTGACATCTTTGTACATCGTTAAAGTGCACCTGTCATGAAAATTTAACATATTGTTTCTTAATAAAGAATGTAATTCTATATACCGTATTTATCGGCGTATAACACGCACAGGCGTATAACACGCACCTCATTTTTAGAAAGAAATTCCAGGAAATTTCCCCCCTCATGCCATAGTATTCCCCCCCCTCATCCCATAGTATTCCCCCCTCATCCCATAGTGTCCCCCCCCTTTCCATAGTATTCTCCCCCCTCCCATAGTATTCTCCCCCCTCCCATAGTATTCCCCCCTCCTCCCATAGTATTCCCCCCCTCCTCCCATAGTATTCCCCCCCTCCTCCCATAGTATTCTCCCCCCTCCCATAGTATTCTCCCCCCCTCCCCTCCCATAGTATTCTCCCCCGTGTGGGTGGCGATGGAGATCACTGCTCCATCGCCACCCACACGCCAGCCTCTCAGCAGCTCCACTGGACCACAGGGGCATAGACTCCATGCCAGCACTCCCAAAGGTAGGGGGGCTGGGTGGAGTAACATTTAAAAAAAAAATTGTATGTGTGTCTGTTAGGAAGTTGGTATGTATTTGTGTGTCTGTCAAAGATTATATGTGTGTTTGTCAGTGAGAGTGTATGTGCGCTTGTCAGTGAGTGTGTGAGTGTGTATGTGTTTGTCAGTGAGAATGTATGTGTGCTTTTCAGTGAGAGTGTATATGTGTTTGTATGTGTGTCTGTAAAAGAGTATGTGTGTTTGTCAGTGAGAGTGTATGTATGTCTGTCAAAGAGTATGTGTGTCTGAGTGTGTCAGTGTGTGTATCTGTGTGTCAAGGCTTGTGTATGTGTCACTGTGTGTATCTGAGTCTGTTTGTGTGTGTCAGTATGTGTGTGTGTATGTTCCAGTGTATATCAGTGTTTTTGTATGTGTCTATGTGTGTGTGTGTGTGTGTGTGTGTATGTCAGTGTGTGTGTATCTGAGTGTGTCAGTGTGTGACATGAAAAATGTGGGATAAAACAAAAGTGCTGTGTTTATAATTTTGTTCAGTGTAGATAAACACACATTGACACAGAGTTACATACACACACACACACACACAGATACACACTGTGTGTCAAGGTGTGTGTATCTGTGTCAGTGTGTGTATCTGTGTGCCACTATGTGCCAGCTTGATACACAGACACATACAAACACAGATACACACACACACACACACAGGTACACACTGTGTGTCAAGGTGTGTGTATCTGTGTGTCAGTGTGTGTATCTGTTTGTCACTATGTGCCAGTGTGTGTATGCATCTGTGTGTCAGAGACACACACACACAGATACACATTGACACACAGATACACACACTGGCACATACAAACACAGATACACACACCTTGACACACAGACATACACCAGCACAAAAATGGTGCTTTTTTTTCCCGGAGGGGAGGTTCCATGATGTTGATACACTATGTCAAAAGGTTCCATGGGAAAAAATTAATTGGGAACCCCTGCACTAAGGACATATAGAATCCAAATTCACACCTTAATTTATTAGTAGCTAGTATGAACATGTTTAGCTAAAATGGCATGTACTCGTGTCAGTATCACCAGTTACACTGGCGTAAAAAAAAAAAGCATTGAAAAACTGCCGTAGAGAGACACGGAAATAGTGTTAGAGAGTGGTATTTATTTAAAGGGACACTATAGACACCCAGACCACTTCAGCTCATTGAAGTGGTCTACGTGCAGTGTCCCAGGTCCCTTAACTCTGCAAAGGTAATTATTGCAGTTTTTAATAAACTGCAATAATTACCTTTGACGGTTAACCTAATTTCTAGTGACTGTCAACCAGACAGCCACTAGAGGGGCTTCTGGGTCGTTGACTTTTGGCAACTTCCTATAGGGGAAGTCCTATTGCGAGCGTGGTGGACCCTGAACCAGTGCTGTGTGACATCGGCTCTGGAATCAGGTAAGTGACAGAAAGTTATTTTTTTAACATTCCATTCCTGTCATTGAATTTTACCAGCCAGTCATTGCTTGGTAAAGAACCTTCACTACTTTTCCCAGTTTAATATCTACCAATTTTACAAAGTAGCAAGAGAGAGTTACCGATAGGCACTACTAAAATTCCTGTCACAAACAGCTCCCAATATTCTCTATGGGACTGATTCCAACATTGTCGCTATTATTAATGATTAATTAATAACGCGTGTGCAATCACGCTGTTATTAAAGCAGCACTGCAGATTTTCTGTTTCCTTTAGATGAACACAGGGCTGGGCTGGTGTATCACATATCGCTGCTACTTTGAAGGCTGTACACCAGAAAATTTATGACACTGGAGCTCTACGTTTATGGTGCTTTCTGATACCGAGTGTCAGACTAGTAAATCTCATGGATAAATATTTTCTTGCTTTCACTGGTTTTTTCATGCACTAAAAAAAATGAGATGATAGTATCCAATGATGACCTCTTCCAGATAATGCAAATATCTTCCTCAATTCTTAGCATGTGGCCCCACACATGGACTTATAGGATGTTGTCTCCAACATATGGGGGGGGGGAAACAATTCTGTTTCCTGGAAGCCATTTTTCATAGAATATGACATAGCCTTTAGTATAATACAGTCGTAGCTCATTTAATGCAGTGCTAGAAAAGGTTAATTAAATACATATATATATATATATATATATATATATATATATTATTATTATTATTTTTTCGGACAGTTTACATGTGTGGATAATGAGACATGGGGATTGAGCATGTATACTACAGGAAATAAAATGATTTTTGTTTCCTGAATCAAGTCAGAAGAGATTTTAAAATGTGTGTCAATAAAGTTTTTATTGTGAAGATTTTTTCTGGTGAAATTTGGACTTTTTCCCCCCCCCAAAAATGTACTTCCTTATCAGTATACATTAAACAGCTTAACTACTGACAGCACTGCCTGAGCCGAACTGCTGGAATTCAAGACGACATATAAGTACATCAAAACATGTCTGCCTGTTGGCTCATTTGTGAATTGAATGAAGTAGCCTCATTTTATATTGCAAGTGAGTAGAGAAAATTCTAAAATTATGCCCTAAGGATTGTAAACTTTAAGGAGCACAGAGTGAGATGTAATCCTATGGTTATTACTGTTTGTCTTAATCGCTGTGAGATTGTTCTTAGTACATACAGCTAAGCTCTGGCATTGTCTGGGCTAGCTGCAGAAGAGCTCCTTTGAAATAAAAAAGTTGAAAAAAATAACTATTTAGAAGACCGTTAAGAAAAATGCTGTTAATGCACATTTGTTTTCAATTGCACATTTGTTTTTTCATTGCATACATTGAAAAAGTAGTATGTATGTTTTTATTATTTACATTTAAACAATCTTAAGGGGCACGCAAAGGATGAATGAGGATTGTTAGATTTTGGAGTATGGACACCTTATTTGATTTAGGACCTTGAAATGTCTCAAGTTAATTCGCAATTACCGAATGTCAAACGATTCAGGGACAGGGAAGGAATGACGATGTCCCTTTTTCCTCAGGCTGTCTGTGAGAAAATCAAGAGGGGTTGTTAAGACCCAAGTTGACTTGTATGATATTTAAGGCAAGTGTACTGAGTTTGTAAATACAGTGTTGTCATGGCTCTGGCATCCTCTAGGCACTGGCACATGCATTTTGATGATATGCATCATTCTATTGTCACTGGTGATGCTGGCTGTTTTTTTTTTTTCTCATATTATTTAATTATACTCAGCCCACATATATGAAGCACGATATCAAACATAGCATACAGCCAGAACACTGCTGACGGCTCTGAACGTACTGAAGACGAGTTTCATTCTGGCATTGAGACTGGAGTGGGCCTCTTCATTTATACACACGATGCCTGCGCCATTTTCTGTTGTCACTCTGGTTCAAACAAGGCAAGGTTTATTGATACAGGCCAATATTATACTACCTAGGGCCTAGGATACACTGACCACTTCTCTTTGCAATGTCATGGTCTCTGTTACCCAAAAGTGCACTGAGACTTGTGGTGTACAATTTGGTTTTTACTTTACTCTGTCATCTGACTATTCTGACCCTTGGACCACTTGACTTTGGCTCTGTTTCAACTGTTCTTCTGATTTTCTGTAATTCCTGACCTTACTTGTCTATGTTTGTTCTTTTATGTTATCTGCAGACAGGTCTTCAACCTAAGAATCATAAAGATCGGTAACACAGTACTTCGTATAGTATAGTATAGTATACTCTTTGCTTTCATGGTTTGCAAGTCAGGGTGTCTAGCCTTGAGAAATGTTAGCAGATTTGCTGACATGTCAACAAGTGGTATAATCCTCTATCTTGTATATTTTTGCAATTTTATTGTCAAATCCACACAACTGAACCAGTAGCTAAAGCCCTCAATCTAGCTTGGTCCTAGTGATGATAAGAGGTTAGCTGGGATGGGGTGCATGCGGTGCAGTGTGCCAAGGCCCCTCACCTTTGAAGGCAGATTGACTCTGTCTGCAATTTTTGTGAATTATCTTTACAGTTCTCCACCCTATGAGATTGTTATCTAGCCCTTCTCAAATTGTATTTGCAGTCGCACACAAACATTTGTAAAAAATCTGAACATTTAGACTGGCTCTTGATTTTGTGAATGGAAGTATTTTCCACCCACTAACTACAGTGTTATAGTTAAAGGGACACTCCAGACCCCTAAAGCACTTTAGCTTGCTGAAAAGTTTTGTGTGTGCTCTTTTTTCATTTTGGAAATAGTGCAGATATCAATAAATATCAACACTTTTATAACTTATACTGGTTACACCCCCTGACTTTTCAAGCAGACAAAAGGGCCTTATTTCCTTGTTTTGGTTAGTTTATTTGCACTGTACTCAAGAGGCAGCAATTCTCAAGAGCACCTGCCTTGCAAAGACTCATTGTGCTGCATTGGGAAGTCTGTGATTGGACACTCACAGGAAGTGTGGGCAGGGTTAGAAGAGGAGGACTTGCAAAGGCAGCAGACAAGAGAACTGTAGCTTTTGCAAGGTGCTTGCAGATATACCAACAACGAAAAAATGCATAAATAAATGCATGCACGTTTTCATTTGGAGTATATCTACAGACAGTGATTTTTTTTTTTATTTGGGCAGTGGAGTGTCCCTTTAACCTCCCTAGCGGTATGATTATGTCAGGAATTTTGTACCAAAAGCGGTACCATTTTTTTGCATTTGAATTACCCGCCCAGTTCCGCCCCCATGTCAGGCATGTCAATCAAATTTTAATTAATCAAATCACATAATTACGTTAAAAGATTATTTAAATATGCATGTAGAATTTTAATATATATGCATTTATAGGTATTTAAATTCTACATGTATACTAATGTAATCTTTTATGTAATTATATGTATTTATCTATATATATATTTGCGGTTATTTGTATTTTATATATATATATATATAGATATATATAGAATGTCATTATAAGTGTATTTTGTTACCGATATATATATATATTAATAACAAAATACAGTTAGAATGAAATTACATATGCATATATAATTTATATTACATTTTGTTTCAATATTTTATTTATTTATTTTATTATTTTATTTATTTATTATTTTAATTATACGTATTTATATATAATATATATATGTACATTATATATATAATATATATACATATTATATATATGTAACATCATTCTAAGTGTATTTTAATATTAATATATATACTTATATTAATATTAAAATACACTTTGTATGACGTTACATATATATAATATGTATATATATTATATATATATAATATATATATACATATTATATATATATATATATATATATATATATAAATATAAATATATTTAATTTATTTTTACACTTGTCTTTTTTTTTTTATATACTTCCCACCAGCAGGGGGACTGTCTAATATTTTAGACAGTCCCCCTGCTGGCAGATCCACAGCCAGCTATAGAGGGCCATGTGATCGCTCTTTGAGAGCGATCACATGGTCCCCGGGGGCCTGATTTGCCGTGGGAGGGCTGCCTGGGCTGTGAGGCAGTCCTCCCGAAGCGGATCGCGGCGGAGGTAAGTAAATCTTACCTCCGAGGGCTCTGTTATCTACCCCGAGCGTGACTCGGGGTTACCGCTTCTGGCAGCGAAAATTAACCCCGAGTCACGCTCGGGAATACCGCCAGGGAGGTTAAAAACCATTACTAATGACCAGTTCTCTCAAGATCTTTCGAGGACTATGGCCTTGTTTAATACACTTTTCAAATGATTCAATGCTGTTAGAAAATATTTCCAAATATGGTATATACAAATATTCCCATAAACATTAATGGTTACTTAATCATACAGTTCTAACAGTATTGAACCATTAGGAAAGCTTAAAAAATCAAGGCCTACATTTCCTATGATGTCCTTTAATGTGAACGACATGGGGCATATAAGAAGATCAAATGTATGAAAGATAAAATTAAAATAAAACACTGGACCTTCTTCATTGAATAAGTATTCCACCTGTTGGTGGTTGCTGTTCCCTTTTGTGTTGTTTTGGGGTAGGAAGGGAGGGGACCAACATGTGGAAAGGGAAAAGCAGTTTAGTTACATTCATACATAGCTCAGAAAAGACCAGCATCCTTGGCTCGTTCCGATGATAATGATGAATAGTGATGTCGCGAACACGAATTTCGGCAAATGTTCGCGAACCCGCGAACCGGGCGAACCGCCATAGACTTCAATAGGCAGGCGAATTTTACAACCCACAAGTTGTTTCAAGGGGACTAACACCTGGACTGTGGCATGCAAACTCCGATCCGCGGCTGCATCTTGCAGCCGCTTAGTAGATAACTCCCTAATTCCCATGGTATTAGGGAGTTATCTACTAAAAGGCTGAAAGACCTAAATTGGTCTTTCAGCCACATTTACTAATACTAAGTAAAGATTACTTAGTATTAGTAAATTCTGCCCCTACTCGCTATACCGCAAATAGGGGCATGTCTAGTAAGCAGTGAGCAGTCAGTGGCTGCTCACTGTAAAAAAAAAAACACACAAAAAAAAACTATTGGTCCCCACCCCTGCATGGTGGGTGGGGGCCATAAAAATAATGAGGGGGGGACCTACTGTCCTCCCCCTGGCTCCCACCCCTGCACGGTGGGTGGGGGCCATAAATCACAATGGGGTACCTAATGTCCTCCCCCCTGGCCCCCACCCCTGAGCGGCGGGTGGGGGCCCTAAATATGTCAGGATCGGGACAGGGATCCAACACGCAGAGTACAAACAGTAGCCAGATACGTATACCGGACCTTAGAATGGCCGGACTAACGTAAGTAGTACAGTATAGAATGGTCAAAGACAAGCCGAGGTCGAGGGTAACAGAAGACAGGTAAGCGAGAGACAAGCCGAATCAAGGGTAACAGAGATAAGCAGAGTAAGGTAAACAAGCCGGGTCAAAACCAAAAGGGATAATAGAATACACAAGCACTGAGTGACTAGAACAAGCTAGAACCACGACAGGGCAATGAGCTAATGAAAGAAGCTCTGTTAAATACCCTGTTCAGAGCAGTAACCACGCCTCCGAGGCGTCCTGATTGGTCCTGCAGCAATTGACTGACAGGTCGTTCCAGGGGAGTGTCCTGATGACTACTTCCTGCCTAGATGCTGTAAAAGGCAGTCACTCCCTCGCGGCCGGCCTAGCATGACCGGATAGACCGCGGGGAAGGGAGCCATCAGACCTTCTGCATGGAGGAACAGCTAAGTCTCTACCTCTTTCGGAGGTAGAGACCACAGGTACCCTGACAGTACCCCCCCTCTCAGATACGCCCACCGGGCGGAATGAACCGGGACGAGATGGGAAGCGAGAGTGATACGCCCTGCGGAGACGGGGAGCATGAACATCCTCTTGAGGTACCCAACTCCTCTCCTCAGGACCATATCCCTTCCAATCAACTAGATATTGTACTCTCCCCCGGGAGATTCGAGAATCAATAATAGAGTTAACCTCATACTCCTCCTGACCCTCCACCTGAACGGAGCGAGGAGGGGCTATTGTGGAGGAAAATCTGTTACATATGAGTGGTTTCAGCAATGAAACGTGAAACGAGTTCGGGATGCGTAAGGTATTAGGAAGAGCTAAACGATACGCAACTGGATTGATACGGGTCAGCACCCTGTAGGGTCCAATATAACGAGGAGCGAACTTCATGGAGGGCACTTTTAAACGGATGTTCCTCGTGCTCAGCCATACCCTATCACCAGGAACAAAGACCGGAGCCGCCCTTCTACGTTTATCAGCGTGTTTCTTGACCAACATAGAGTTGTGCACAAGGATTTGTCGAGTTTGATCCCACAACTTCCTCAAATTGGCAACATGAACATCAACCGACGGTACCCCCTGGGAAGGAGAATCCGAAGGAAGAATAGACGGATGAAAACCATAATTCATGAAGAAGGGGCTTGAATGAGTAGAATCGCAAACGAGATTGTTGTGTGCAAACTCCGCCCAAGGAATCAAACCGACCCAATCATCCTGGTGTTCAGAAACAAAGCATCGTAAATATTGTTCAATTTTCTGGTTGGTACGTTCAGCAGCTCCGTTAGACTGAGGATGATAGGCAGAAGAAAAGTTTAATTTAATACCAAGTTGAGAGCAGAAGGACCTCCAAAAGCGGGAAACAAATTGGGATCCTCTGTCCGATACAATTTGAGAGGGTATCCCATGTAGGCGAAAAATCTCCTTAGCGAATATCTCTGCCAATTCGGGAGAAGACGGGAGTTTAGGCAGGGGAATGAAGTGTGCCATCTTAGTAAACCTGTCAACCACGGTGAGGATAACAGTCTGTCTTTTAGAGATAGGTAGATCGACAATAAAGTCCATGGCCAAACAGGACCATGGTCTTTCTGGAACCTCCAAGGGTTGCAGGAATCCACATGGAAGCGTATGGGGTTGTTTGGTTTTAGTACAAACTTCACATGCAGCGATGAACTCCTCAATATCCCTCCGTAAAGCAGGCCACCAGAAGTCCTTAGAGATCAACGCGTAAGTCTTGCGAATACCAGGATGTCCCGCCATCTTGCTATTATGTAAACACTGTAAAAGTTCCAGTTGAAGAGCAGGAGGAACGAAATGACGGCCCGCAGGAGTCTGTTTAGGTGCTAGATGTTGCAACTTAATGATCTCGGCCAATAATGGAGAATGAATCCTGAGATTCGTATTAGCAATGATATTGCATTTCGGAACTATAGAAGAAAGAACTGGTTCAGGTACAGTAGAAGGTTCATATTGGCGAGATAATGCATCGGCTTTAGAGTTTTTAGAACCAGGTCTGTAAGTCAGTACATAATTGAAGTGAGTCAGGAATAAGGACCAACGAGCTTGTCTAGAGGATAAGCGCTTAGCCTCCCCAATATAGGACAAGTTTTTGTGGTCCGTCAAAATCGTAATAGGGTGTAGGGTCCCCTCCAACAAATGTCTCCACTCCTTTAAGGCTTTAATGACTGCTAACAGTTCCCTTTCCCCGATGTCATATCTGCTCTCAGGCCCAGAAAATTTCTTAGAGAAGAAACCACAAGGGTGTAACGGTTTATCCACCCCTAACCTTTGAGACAGAACAGCCCCAACTGCTGTCTCAGAGGCATCGACCTCGAGCAAGAAAGGCAGAGTCGTATCAGGATGGACTAGAATGGGAGCCGAGGCAAAAAGTTCCTTGAGAGTCTTGAAAGCACCCAGAGCCTCCTTAGACCAGAACTTAGTATCAGCCCCTTGTTTGGTCATATTGGTAATAGGCGCAATGATAGAGGAGTATCCTTTAATGAAGCGCCTATAGTAGTTGGAAAAACCAATAAACCTTTGGATAGCCTTGAGTCCTTTGGGCAAGGGCCAGTCTAAAATAGATTGAAGTTTTACAGGATCCATTTTAAAACCTTCCCCAGAAATCACGTATCCAAGAAAGTCTACCTGAGACTGATCAAAACTGCACTTCTCCAATTTGCAATATAGACCATGTTGCAGCAGCTTGTGTAATACCTTTCTGACCTGTCTATGGTGAGTCTCAATCTCCTTAGAGTGTATTAGTATGTCGTCCAGGTAAACGATAACACAGCTGGGATGGGAAATTGTTCTTACTAGCAAAGGCTTGGTCGATAAAATTCTCAGCAGCACCGGAATCTATCAATGCCATAGCCCTTACTACTTCCTTCCCCCAAGTTAAGGAAACTGGTAGCAGAAGCCTGTGATCTTTATAATCAGGAGTAGAGGACAAAATAGAAACACCCAAGGCCTGTCCTCTAGAGAGACTTAGGTGCGAGCGTTTCCCGGGCGGTTAGAACAGTTCGAGAGTAAATGACCCTTTGCTCCACAATACATACACAAACCCTCTCTTCTCCTGTGCTGTCTTTCCTCCTCAGAGAGGCGGGTATACCCTATCTGCATAGGTTCAGTAAGCAAAGATATCGTGGAGTCAGGACTTGGAACAGCGGGAGCTAACCTAAAAGAAGGTCTCTGGTTCCTCTCTCGAGTGTTCTGTCTCTCTCTTAGACGTTCATCTATACGAGAGATGAACGAAATTAAATCCTCTAAATTCTCAGGGAGTTCTCTGGTAGCAACCTCATCAAGGATTACATCAGATAGGCCATTCAAAAATACATCCATATACGCCTGCTCATTCCACTTGATTTCTGCCGCCAGAGACCTGAACTCTAGTGCATAATCCACCAGTGTTTGGTTCTCCTGTCTCAGGCGCAACAGTAATCTGGCTGCATTAACCTTTCTACCTGGAGGGTCAAATGTTCTTCTAAAAGCAGCTACAAATGCGTTATAGTTATAAACTAATGGATTATCGTTCTCCCATAGTGGGTTGGCCCATCTCAGAGCTTTCTCAATGAGTAGGGTGATAATAAATCCTACTTTTGCCCTATCTGTAGGATAAGAGCGAGGTTGCAATTCAAAGTGGATACTAATTTGGTTTAAAAAACCACGACACTTCTCAGGAGCCCCACCATAGCGTACTGGGGGGGTAATGTGAGAAGAAGCACCCACTGTGGCTACCTCTAGACCTGAACCGACAGGAGAAACAGGGGTATTACGTATCTCCTCTGGTGGGTTATTGGCACAAGCTAATAGAGCCTGTAGCGCAAGCGCCATCTGATCCATTCTGTGATCCATGGCTTCAAACCTAGGATCAGGAGCAGCCAGCTGACTGTTTGTACTTGCAGGATCCATTGGCCCTGTCGTAATGTCAGGATCGGGACAGGGATCCAACACGCAGAGTACAAACAGTAGCCAGATACGTATACCGGACCTTAGAATGGCCGGACTAACGTAAGTAGTACAGTATAGAATGGTCAAAGACAAGCCGAGGTCGAGGGTAACAGAAGACAGGTAAGCGAGAGACAAGCCGAATCAAGGGTAACAGAGATAAGCAGAGTAAGGTAAACAAGCCGGGTCAAAACCAAAAGGGATAATAGAATACACAAGCACTGAGTGACTAGAACAAGCTAGAACCACGACAGGGCAATGAGCTAATGAAAGAAGCTCTGTTAAATACCCTGTTCAGAGCAGTAACCACGCCTCCGAGGCGTCCTGATTGGTCCTGCAGCAATTGACTGACAGGTCGTTCCAGGGGAGTGTCCTGATGACTACTTCCTGCCTAGATGCTGTAAAAGGCAGTCACTCCCTCGCGGCCGGCCTAGCATGACCGGATAGACCGCGGGGAAGGGAGCCATCAGACCTTCTGCATGGAGGAACAGCTAAGTCTCTACCTCTTTCGGAGGTAGAGACCACAGGTACCCTGACAAAATACTAAAAAGGGGGGGGACCTAAGGTCCTCCCCCTTGGCCGCCACCCCTGAGCGGTGGGTGGGGGCCCTAAATACTAAAAAGGGGGGGACCTAAGGTCCTCACCCCTGGCCCCCACCTCTGAGCGGCAGGTGGGGGCCCTAAATACTAAAAAGGGGGGGACCTAATGTCCTCCCCCCGGCCCCCACCCCTGAGCGGCGGGTGGGGACCCTAAAAAAATGTGTCCCCCTGGTGACTTGGGTGTCCCCAAACCCCTAGTCACCCCCTCCCCCCCAAAAAAAATTAACCTCCTACCTACCCCCCTCACCTTAAAAATAATGAGGGGGGGGGGCTTTAACTAAGTACCTGTAAAAAAAAATAAAACTTACCATTCAATGTTTTCATTCTTCTAAATCTTCTTTTTTCAGCCCCAAAAAAGGCCAAATAAAAAAACATAATAACCGACGTAATAAAAAAAAAAAAAATCCATGTTCACCAGGCGAGGGCTCTGCGCAGACTGAGCTCTGCAAGGCGGGGGAAGGCTTATAAAGCCTTGCCCCGCCCTGCAATTAGGCTCAGAGAACTCTGATTGGTGGGTTTAAGCATCCAATCAGAGTGCTCTGACAGGTAAATGAAGATACTGACAGGTAAGTTTCTACATTTACCTGTCACAGCACTCTGATTGGTTGGTTTGAAATCCACCAATCAGAGTGCTCTGTGTCATTTTACACAGCGTGGGAAAGTTCTTTGGAATTTTCCCACGCTGTGTAATTTGACTCATATCACTCTGATTGGTGGATTAAGTAACCAATCAGAGAGTTATGAGTCAAATTACACAGAGTAGGAAAATTCCAAAGAACTTTCCCATGCTGTGTAAAATGACACAGAGCACTCTGATTGGTGGATTTCAAACCAACCAATCAGAGTGCTGTGACAGGTAAATGTAGAGACTTACCTGTCAGTCTCTTCATTTACCTGTCAGAGCACTCTGATTGGATGGCTTAAACCCACCAATCAGAGTGCTCTGAGCCTAATTGCAGGGCGGGGCAAGGCTTTATAAGCCTTGCCCCACCCTGCAGAGCTCAGTCTGCGCGGAAACCTCGCCGGGTGAACATGGATTATTTTTTGCGCTAGTTTTTTTTTTTTTAAATGCGGTTATTATGGTTTTTTATTTGGCCTTTTTTGGGGCTGAACAAAGAAGATTTAGAAGAAAGAAAACATTGAATGGTAAGTTTGATTTTTTTTTTTACAGGTACTTAGTTAAAGGTCCCCCCTCATTATTTTTAGGGTGAGGAGGGTAGGTAGGGGGTCAAATTTTTTTTGGGTGGGGGAGGGGGTGACTAGGGGTTTGGGGACCCCTAGTCACTTGGGGGGACACATTTTTTTTAGGGCCCCCACCCGCCATTTAGGCGTGGGGGCCAGGGGGGAGGACCTTAGGTCTCCCCCCTTCTTAGTATTTAGGGCCCCCACCTGCCGCTCAGGGGTGGGGGCCAGGGGGAAACAGAAGTCCCCCCCCTATTGTTTTTTTTAGGGCCCCCACCCACCGCTCAGGGGTGGGGGACAGGGGGAGGACAGTAGGTCCCCCCCATATAATTGAGTAAACTTTGACAAAAGTTTACTCAATGATATGGAATAGGGGCGGACCGAACATCGCATATGTTCGCCCGCCGTGGCGAACGCAAACAAGCGATGTTCGCCGGGAACTATTCACCAGCGAACTGTTCGGGATATCTCTAATGATAGACAATGCTGAGTGGAATTTTAGAGCAGACTGGAAAACAATTAACTGTAGAAATTACAGAAAGATAGATAGTATTTTTGTGAGAAAAAGCTCTGAGTTATAATGCAAACGATCTGGCCAAGCTGGAAGTGCCACTTGTAGTTTTAAAGCTTTCTGAGGTTTTGTTCACTCTAACATGCACCTCCACCATATACAACATTAACATAAAACACAGTCAGCAGGACATATGCATCGCCAGACTATTCACTCAGCAGAACAGAAGGTTAAGGGTTTTACAGCAAGATCTCCCACAGCTGGATCTTATTGGACAAGTAGTGTAATAGCAAACATAGCTTATACAACAATAATGAAATGTTTTAGGTGGAAAGAAACTCTGAATGTATTTGCATGGTCTGCATAGTCGAATCATACTGTTAAATTGTGTACACAGCTTTCTTAGAAGCAGGAGGAGATTTAGAAGAGTGTACAAGAGTCAAGCTGAATGTGGCATGTAACAATTGCAGTCTGTGCTTTCTGTTCAACGTGTCGGAGGTCGGACTGATGAATCTTTTAACCATGTACATTAAAACCTCATGGAACACATAGATAATTGTACACACGTACCCAGGGACAACTGGGGCTGTAGCCCAAAAGCAAGCTAACAGAGAGATGGGAATATGTAATTTGTCTTTCTGTGCATTCCTCTCTACTCATTAACAGTGTGCTACTTAATGCTCTCCATGATCTCAATGAAACAAATCATAACCGGAAGCTGCACATGTTGCACAGACAGATACTCAATGTGATCCCACCATGCTACCTTACTAAACTAGTGCTGCAAAGTTTTTTTTCATAAGCACCCTCTACCGATAATTGCCTGGGGGGGCTTTGTTTTTATAATAGAGGGTTGCTTTGAGAAGCAGCTGTCTGATATAAAATAAAAAAAATGAAGAAAAAAACTAACATCCCCCATTCC
Source organism: Pelobates fuscus (assembly GCF_036172605.1). Lineage (NCBI taxonomy): Eukaryota > Metazoa > Chordata > Amphibia > Anura > Pelobatidae > Pelobates > Pelobates fuscus. The sequence goes on from NC_086326.1 coordinate 32,622,108, forward strand.
TCTCCATCAACTCTAGAGCTATATCTGGGCCATCAACCCTGAAAGCCCCCTCCTAGCAATACGTACGATCATACATAGATATTACAGCTCATGATGGTGAAGTGTAAATCATTTAATGTACATATAAACAGTAAATCAGGTGGCATCCCTCAATACCTTTTT